>NW_027656286.1:0-114442 GCF_964235325.1 Thermobia domestica | reverse complement strand
CGAAAGGTGTGATATCATAACACTTATACCCATTGGTATATTTACGCGATTTTGTTTCCGGGAAGGGGGCTTTGCTAACATTACTCCTGGAAATGTGAAAATTCTGTAAGATATTTAATTTACTTTAAAATAGTAAATAAAATTTCGGATGATTAAGCCTGGAAGCCCTCCTTAAATACGTCACTGCTTATACCATATTTATTATTCGAGTATGCAGGGTGGCCCAAAAGTAGGTATACAGTACCGTACTGATCAGCTCATTGCATTTTATATAATTTCTTATGGTTATTCATCAGGTAGATTTAGTTTCTTTATTATTTGTTTCTCGTTTGCCTCAAATTTAAAAATATACTTGTAGCCTGGACTCCCGTCTCGTTTTCGAGCCGAGAATTCTCATTTCGTTGGCAACAATAGGTACGTCGTTTGTATCACCGACGACTCTGATCTCAAATATACCATTATCATTAATTTTGTTAAGTCTTTTAGAACATGTTTGGCCCAATTCCCAACCACATAACTTTGTACACCGAATACTGAGGAAAATATGTGTACACATTCAATATATGTTCGTACTATGAGCAACAGTATGCTGCTGACATGACCTTGCTTTTAGCAACGATTATTGTTCCAGCTGGGAAACAAAGGTAATAATAATAATAATAATGAAAGCAGGTCATTGAACGTTAATTTTTAGTTTTCTGTTTCTCAAATCTTATGCTCAGTGACCATCGCTTTGCCTTCAAGTTAATTTGCTCAACTTCAATATTTATTATTTAGTAATTAGGCTGTTAAAACGAATGTTTTCTTTCATGCAACAACTTTCAACACATAAACTTAAGAACAATAGTCATTCAATCAGAAGATCGTAGACATTTGAGAAGAAATTTTCTTAGACAGTGTTGTTCTTCTCAGGGACATAGGCAGGGGATGGGTCCAAGGGGTTTGAACCAGGAGCGTCATTTCAGATTTTGCTTGGGGGGGCAAGACCCCTTGATATAAGTAAAATTTCGTTGTTTTCACTGACTTACTACTATTCTATTGATGAATTTTATATACATCTCAAACTCGGGGGGGCAAATGCCCCTCCCTGCCCCCCTAAATGACGCCCCTGGTCTGAAACCCATCCCGAAATGCCGACTTTCTGTAAATTTAGTTTAACTTATCCTCTTATTGAGTTTAGACCTCCCTGAAATAAATTCTTGCGTACACCTCTGGTTCTTCCTTACAAAATAAAGGATAGTAGACCACGGCCAGTTCATTAAATTTTCTATCAATTTTTTCTTTGTCAGTTTTTGTTCTAAAATTTATTATTATTATTATTATTATTATTATTATTATTATTATTATTATTATTATTATTATTATTATTATTATTAAGTATTCTGTCTTTAGGCAGGTCCTGGGACTAATGAGGGTCCTTTTTTTCTTTTTAATTTTCAGTTTGGGCCTGGAAGTGTTTTTTTTTTTTTTTTCATATTTCTCGATTTTCAGTTTTCTCCTTTAACTCCCAATATTTTCTTACATTTTTCAAATCATCGATAAATTGTGTTCTTCTTTCTATTCCTCGCTTTCCTTCCATCTTTCCTTCTATGGCGGTATGAAGAAGACAGCAAGATGTGTCCAATCCAATTGGCCTTCCTACGAATTATGCTGACTGGAAGTGTCATCTAATCTCCTATCCGTTTTAAAACTTTCTTCGTTTGTTATTCTCCCTGTCCATTTTATCTTCTCCATCTTCTTCCAACAACACATTTTGAAGCTCTCTACATATTTCTTCTCTAGCTTCCGTAATGTCAAAGTCTCCGAACTATACAATCTAATACTCCATATTGAGCACTATGTTTCCAATTGATTATTCAGAATAGAAGGACCGTCAGAGGTCAATCGTACGTAATAATAATTACAGAGGCACTTTGACTATGAAATATGTTTTCGGATTATTTAAGTCGGATTTCTCTTTTAATTTGCTGTAACGATGAACGCTTCATGGGCATATTACAGTTACAAATTTGTCATATTACTAACTCCATAAGAATATCGATTACTAATATCGTAAATTAAAACTTTAATATGCTTATAAAGCTTCCGTCGGTACAACTAAACAAAGTCTTTGTCATTTACAATGAACAATTATACCAGAAATACAATTAAATTAACACATAATTAAATTAGCATACGGTTGCAAAACATGATCGCTTGCTCTGAGGGAAGAACATAGATTGAAAGTATTTGAGAATAAGATCGTGAGACGAATATTCGGACCCAAGAGGAACGAAAATGGGGAATGGTGGAAACTTCATAACGAGGAATTACATAATTTATACGGTTTACCAAACATTGTTAGGGACACCAAATCTAGGAGGCTCAGGTGGGCAGGTCGTGTAGCCAGAATGGAAAAAAGTAGGAACGCTTTTAAAGACCAATCGAAAAATAAAAAGAGCATGAGGAAGACCTAGGAGCAGATGGGAGGACAATATTAAGAGAGCTCTCGTAGAAATAGGAACATAAAGTAGAAAGTGGATCCAATTGGCTAAGGATAGAAGTCAGTGGAGAGCTTTTGTGAGCGTGGGATTGAACCCCCGGACTTTATTAAAAAAAGAAAGAAAGAAAGAAAACAATAGAATGAAGCAACTGGTACTAAAAAGTGAAAAATCCGTTTTTCAAGGAAACTACATTTTTAAAAAAATGTATTTATGCATAAGTAAAAATAAAAGCATGAGAAACGCTGTCATATCATATCAATTTATTATTGAATTCTTATAAATCAAGTGATTGTATATAAGTGTGCTCCCATGCTTTTATTTTAAGTTATGCATAAATACTTTTTTCAAAAAATAATTTTCTTGAAAATGGATTTTTTTTAGTACGACTTGTTTTGTTTGTTATTTTCAAAAACAAAGCGTGTTTTTCGTTTTGTTTTTTTAAAAAATATGTTATTAAAAAATAGTGAAAAATCTTAAATTTTGTTCGAACTTGTGGAAGTTAACCCTGTGTACTAGATAATTCCGTTTCGCTCAAGGGAAAAGTTGGTTGCATACTTAAAGGCTAATATCGATTTTTAAAATCTAACAAGAGCTCTAACTTTAAACAAGAATTCTAGGAATGATCCAAAAACTGGATGAAAAGATTGTGATCTTGGCCAATAATTAGTTTTTGGATCAGGGGCCACAAAATTTTGGAACGGTTCCTAAATCGAGTTTTCGTATTTTTTACGGAATAAGCACTTCATACTGAGTTAAGTGATAGGGTTTGGCTCGCTATATGTAGTTCTTCAGATATAAGGCGTACAAACGGAAAAGAAAGTATATGACAGTTGACATATTTTCTTTTGCCAATAACTCAGGAACGAGTGAATTAATTTGGATCTTTTTGTTGTTATTCTTAGAATAGTTATAATTTGATAGCTTGCTAAAATCGGTACTCTCATAGGTTAATTTACTACTGAGTAATTAGGAAAAGAAATTTGGTCAACTGAAAAATACTTTCTTCCGTGACTGTACAAGAAAATTTTTGATTGAAATCTATTGGATCTTTTGATCTAAAGATATAGAAATAAATAAAAGTAATGGAATCTTACTCGATTTATGTCACTCGATTTATGTCACTTTGCAATCATCACGAAATTGTTGATTTAAAGTTGGAAGAATTATGGATACGGTTTAATTATTGTTAAGCTTAAGGAAACTCATATACCTGAGACATTCAATGAAAAGTGTTTATGGCGCATGGTGAAGTCACCAGAGCTCCGTCTTAACCTCTTTCAATTGACTTCACCAAATTCTAAGTACATTAACACGTTTGCTACCGACACACACACACACACAAAAAACATTTGGGACGCACTGGTTTTCACCAAGGACCAGCGTCCCATATGTGAGACGCTCGGGCTCGTTCTAGCAGATGGTCTGTGGGTAAGGTAATTTTCTTATGACCGGTCTATAGTGGCGGTTTATCTATGAATCGGTCCCTCGTAAAATCCGCTGTGTCCCATATATGGGACGTTGGTAGCCAAGGTGTTAATGACAATTACATTCCTCTTATATTCACAATATGTTGATTGATTAGTTATGTGTAGCTTAACGTTCAGTTCCAGCACCGAATTTATGAGGCGGGGACTTACAATTTAAGGTGGAATCGGAAACACAAGGACTCATACCAGGAATCGAATTTTAGTCTCTCCATAGAGGATGACGATATCGTTAACCTTCTATCTATTGGAAGTTTATATGCCAATTGTTTATTATTCGACATAATTAAAAAAAAAAATACCAACATATATTTTAGAAATGGCAGTTTAAATTGCAAAAATGAACATATTCACTGTACTTACGTCATTACTTTTCCAAAAGCTTCCATTACATGCTTTGATCTTCAGTCAGGATTATAATTAACAGAGACTTGATGTTAGGTAAAATGACTATTCTTTAATATTAAAGATATGATCAAAAATAAAGCTAAAAAATGTATATGGGGAGTTATAGTTTCAATTTAACCCAATTTTATTTTTGCATATTTTGCCTCTTTCTCCCATTACTGCCTAAATAATTGCTTTAGTGCCTAATGTTGCCTATTCTATGTATTTTCTTCAAAATAAGACTTTATTGAGGAAACTATATATATAATTTAGTGTTTCAAGAAAGGATTCTGCCTCTCTCGAGAAATACAGGTGTTTTTTGTAGTGATAAGGTGCCGTAAAAATTTGAACTGCTATGTGTACTGATAAAGTGTATAAAATTTGGACTGTTATGTGTAGTGATAAAGTGCTGTATAGAATGTATTTACCAAATATACGTACATGGAATACATGTCAAGTTTCGTTTTTATATATACAGTAAAAAAAGATATTAACAAACAGGCATGTTTCTATATTCTTTGAACATTGTTTATGATTTGAATTTATTTTTTAATTGTATTCAGTATTTATCTTCATTATTTTGAGTTACATTTTAGTGCCTATTTTACTGCCTATTCTTTAAATTTTAAGTGCCTATTTGCCTATCTATTTTTCAGGTTTTTAATGCCTAAACATCCAGTCTCTAGTAATTAATAATAATTATAATTAATATAATATAAAATAATACGACTTGGAAAGTATGAATAACTAGAAGACATCAAAACGAAGGGAAAGAAAATTATAAATCATTCAAATGTTAGTATCATAAATATAAAGTGTAGAGAATGTATACTAAATGTGTGCCAATGAATATCGTAGCCAAACACTACACTGCAATAAATAAAGAAACTACTTCTAGACATAATAGGACACTTTATAAATTACCGACACTCTTCTAAACATCTCCAGAGAACACATATTCACCCCTTGTAGATAGAGTTGTCCAAGTATGTCCCAGATATGTGTACAATATGTGCAAAATACATGTCATCATTTTGTTTTCGAACTGTTTGTCGTTAAGAAGTGTTTTAAATATGTCATACTAGATAATGTTTTTAGAGAATTAACGCTTTTGGACACACGTAGCACACTTTATAAATACTATTTCATCAATTTTACGACATGTGTACTGAAATCGTTTAAATGGTGTTTTATTTTTTTACAGTGCACTTTAAAAATATCAATTTGTATTAGGTAAGCCTTATCTTGGCTCTTGATAAAGCAGTCATGTCATACAACGTGCAGCTCATTTTTGATTACACAATATCACAAACATTTTCTTTAGGTTGTCCACATACAAGTTACGTCAGTGGTGCCTATCCCCCCTCATGTCCATGACGCACCTCCCCCTCAATTGTCTATCCGTAGGTGTTCTTCCATGAAAAAAAAATTTTTTTCGATTAATTTTTATACCCCCCTCAAACATATTTATATAGGTTTTTAACCCCCCTTCCCAAATATTTCAACGACGCAGTTTGCGTTATAGCCCCCCTTTGGGGGCACCCCTGAGTTACGTTGTCTGTTTGTTAAGACGCACTTGAATCATGGAAACAATCGTTCAGTATCTTCTGATGTGACAGGAGCATATTTGAAGCACGTCACCCTGGAATTCCTAATAATATCAACCGTGCTTTCACCCTGTAAAACTAGAAATGTTCTTGATATTCTGCAGGTCATTGTTTTCACTAACAAGATGTTCATATTTTCTATTCAACACTGTACCTTTCTCACCGAGAATACTGGTCACATTTTTTTTTATCACATCATCAAACATACTCATAGAAGCCACCTGCTTTAAATTTGCTCTTCCAGAAAAGTTACTGAAGTTGGTATCTGAGGAAAATTTACAGATATGAATGCGAGATCACTTCTTACGCACATCTGTCTCAACAATTCCTGGATAATTCCAATAGAAGAAGCACCCTCTTCATCAAAATTGTCAACGACCTCCTTAACTTTGTCAAAATGTTCGACATAATAAGGTGCACTTGACCACCTCGTAAGAATTGGACTGGAGAACAGCGATATGTTCGGCGCAATCTCTTTGAAAGCTTCTAGTAGGTGACTTAAGAAAATTATTATTATTATTATTATTATTATTATTATTATTATTATTATTATTATTATTATTATTATTATTATTATTATTATTATTATTATTATTATTATTATTTTATTTGAAACAAATTTGTCAATGTCCGGTAACAATACATGAATTGTCTCTGCAGCCCTGTGTAAGGTATATGCTAAGCACGTGAGATGTAGCATTGGAAAAATTTGACTTGAAATGCCTTACTTGTTTTCTTCATATATTTGACTGCATCAGTCAGGAAGAGAAAGACTTTGTCACGTTTAATTACATGAGACAAAAATAAATTCAGAGCACTTATAAAAACCTGCGACATGCTTGAACTATTAGTTTTTTCCACAAAGCCTACTGCCAAGAGAAAAAAAATCGATGGTTTTCCAGGTTTCATAGTACCAACTACGACGGTACATAAAAATCTTCCAACTTGATCGATGGTTTCATCAATTGAAATGAAAATATTGCTGTCTGCAACTTCATTTCTGATATTCTCAAACAACATCCATGTATGCAGCAACTAGACATGTCTTCCTTAAAGTAGATTCACAAGAGATTTCTCATTTCATGTAGGTTTCAAAAAGCTCTTCATAGACTCATTTTCCGCTTTGTAAAAGAGGAATGTCGGTCAATACAAACGCTTTACACTAATCATACGCGAATATACTGTGGTGTGAAGTTGCTACTGCAAATACTGATTAAAGTTGAATTGTTTTACAGGCACTACTTCTGCTACCTGCTAATATATGTTTCGTAGCATTGAAATATTTGGGGGGGGGGGTAAAAATCTATATAAATATGTTTGAGGGGGTGTAAAAATTACTCGAAAAGATTTTTTTTTCATGGAAGAACACTTACGGATAGACAATTGAAGGGGGGTGCGTCATGGACATGAGGGGGGGGCACCACTCTGAATACTGTGTCACAAAATAACGATTTCCAGCACAAAGTGATTTGTCACAAATTTTCCAAAACAGACTGATCTATCCGTTGTGAAGATGTCTCTTTATTCATTTTTTCACTCTACAAAAGTCTTACTTTAGGCTAGTGATGTCAACCGGCTTAGCTCGAACCCTGAGCCACTGATTCTGCTCGAGCTCAGGCTCGGCTCGGCTCAAGTGAGACAACAGCTCTAGCCGGCTCGATTGGAATGAGCCTTGGCTAGGTTCGGCTCGGCTCAGGTGAGCCATTGGCTCGATTCCTCAGCTCAGGTGAGCCATCGGGTCGAACCGGTTCAGTTGAGGTGAACCATCGGTTCAGCTCTGTTCAGCCCAACTGAGCCGAGGGCTCGAGCAGGCTCGGTTGGGTGAGCTGTTGGCTCGGCTCACTTTTCGGTTCGGTTCAGTGGTGACTGAGCCGTGAGCCAAGCCTCCCGAGCCGTGAGCAACACTACTTTTGCACGGCAATGAAAAGCACAAAACGACACCAAAAGAAAACAAGAGTGAAAGAAAAGATTTTTATCGGAATTCAGTTCTCACTCTTTATGTTGACTTACTTTCTTTTCAGAAAGTCATGGTATTGGTTGCTCAAATATGATTCATCCCACTGGTGACGAGCCTTGAATTCTTATCTCACTGGTAATGTGCATTCCGCGCTAACAGCAAACAATAAGACTGGTATTTCCAGTAGAAAGATAAACAAAACTTAAGAAGAAACTATATAATGACAAATATGACCAATTATTACAATAAGTGGCATTTGTTTACATTTTGCACGTACGGCATTTTGCGTAACTTCCGGTCTGTACTTATTACATTAAATCTATTTTCCAGATTAAGAACCATTTGACCATTTGCAATTAAACCAATGCTGCAACAAGGACTATTCTTTTATCTACCCTGGTGACAACTAAAGACAGCGCCGTGGAAACCAAAGGTAAGAGCAATAGTCACGTTCTTCTTCTCTAGGATAGGATTTTGTCTGTGAAATCTAGTAATAAAAAACACACAAATAAATGGAGGACAAATGCATATGAATCAAAACCATAGAAATACTTTTTATCAGGTCAAAAATAAATAAATAAATAAATAAAAGCTCTATGTTGCATCTGAATGTATGGGTAAACATTGGAAATATTCGCTATTATTTCTTGAGCTACCAGATCGGTTTTAATGAAGTGTTCACAGGATTATTGTAAATAACCACATGTTTCTATACTGTACTTGATATTAGTTCCTTATTTTTACCTTTCTCCCATTTCCACGAACACCATAATTTGACTCTAACGCAGGGTTGCCATATTTCAAAAATGAAAATCCGGGACACTACTAAATGACGTGAGTCTTTGAAATTTTAAAATGAAAAGAAGTGTTATATACTAATTTACTTTTTTTTTTTTCATTAGACAGAGTTGTTCAAGTATTACGTAATCACATTTTTAGTCATTTTTGAAGACCTGTTCCTCCCTAGTTAAGCAATCGTAAGCAGATGATTTACCCCCTTCCCCTGGTAAGCAAGTTTTCCTTTTTTTATTTCTCAGGCTCTGTTATGTTTCGTGGCTTTCAGAGTCTGTTTTAGCTCATTCAAGGTACGATGATATTTCCCATTGTTGTCTGTTCAGTTTTATTAATTAAAACAATATATTTTTTTCTTCTTGAATGGTCAGTGGAAAATTTTCCAAAAGTATCGGTCAGGGATTATTGATTAAAATATTTCAGAATCAAGATGCAGATTGAAACAGAGTACTAAAGATAACAATAAGATTGAGCAGTAAAACCTTTTGTCCCTGACCCAATGAAACGAATGCTTCGTGCAATGTCAAATTAGTAGTTAAATCGTGAACTTAAGAGTCTTCATCCCTGCGAAATTAAAATGCCGCTAATTTTACATTCATTATGTAATATCTTCAAATAGATAAAAGATAATCGAAATGTGGAACAAGAGCGCCCTAGACAATATCTTTTACATGAGAAACCGTTATCATGACTCACTTATCTGCTTTCGATTTCGAGCCATTTTGAAAATCGGCATTTATTTTCGCGTTTCTAAACAGCTGAAAACATAAAGCCACTAGGTAACTTTTGATAACAGTACCTCACGCAAAATAATATTGTTTACGGCGCTCTTGTTCCATATTTCAATTATCTTTTATCTATTTAAAGATATCACATAATTACTGTAAAATTAGCGGTATTTTAATTTCGCCGGGATGAAGACTCTTAATTAAATCCATGTTTTATGTATTCAAGTTTTTTTTTTTTTTTCAACTTTTCAATTGAAATACTCAGAAGTTGAGAGAATAATGATATACCTAATCCTGTAAAGAAAAGAAAAGCAAATTATAATATTCCTTTCCTTTCTTCTTTGCTGAAATCTGGGGCATTTAAGAGTCCTGAGAAATATTTTCGGGACGCCGAGACGCAGATCTCGATTCCGTGACGGTCCCGGATTTTCCGGAACGAATGGTAACCCTACTTTAACGTGCGAGGGTAAGTCGAAAAATAAATTGCCTATTGCCTTTTCCTATTTACGTAATAAGTACGAGTCCCCTATCCACAGTGGAATACTGCTTCTAGAGAAATCAGCGCGGTTGGAGGAAAGATGGGTGATATTCGTACTCAACAAATGGTGTTGGCATTGCGGTGTTCACCCATCGTCGTGAAGACAACTGGGGAGCTACTTGAAAGAGGGAAGTAGCGAACATCATTAATGGCGAAAGTTAGCATTAATGACGAGGGAAGCCGATATGTTGACCATACATCACCCCACATTTTGAGAATTGGCTTGTTTTCAGTATAATGAACTTTCATTGTACCAACATTCCGTTATATTGGTTTTTTATTGTAGTTGGCTAAACACAAAAACAAAATAAGGGAAAGAAAAAAAAATGCAAATTCGACAGGCGTGTTAGCTGGTGCTCTTGAACTGAACGCCTCAATTCATGGATTAAAAAAAAAAAAAGTGAAATAAAATAAAGTTACCGTACTAAATGTTCTTTAGCAACTATAATTATTAGAAGCTAGCAATTCCTGATCAGTGGTTTACAAAGAAAATATGCTTATTACAGTTATTATGATTATTAGTTATTGCAGAAAGTAATGAATGTTGGAAGCAGTTAAACCCCAGGGGGCGTGGTTGCTCCCTCAGCCAAGAACTCAGCTCTCTAAACCCAATTGCTGGTAATTAAAATCACGTCAGCACCAACCGCATCTAATGACTTAAGTTTCCTGTCTTTGCAACGATATGCAAATCAAGCACTGGGCTGCTTGAATAACGAGAATATTTTAAGGCTGCGTTCTTTTCGGGTTCTCATTCTCAGTTGTAACAGAGTTTAGTGCTGAATGGGTTAGGGAAAAAGTAAGAGGCAGATCAGTGTAGAGTTTCAAGAGATTTCAGGATGGTAGGGTCAGTGGGTTGGCAGGACCCGAACGGCTGTTGCGCATAAGTTTATTATTTTCCATAGTCACAAGTGTGGTTGGCTGAGGCAGATTTTACAATATTTTTTGTTTACAATATTTCACCTGACAAATCTGCAAATTTCTTCGTTCTCTTCAAAGTACTACATTTATAACAACGGATTTTACAAGTGAAAGTACATCTTAAGGGAGGATTGGCCAAATAGTCGATCACGAAACGTCGCTCAGTATGGGGTAGATCGCGAAACATTTTTTTAGAAAAAAATTGATACCACATGAAAATAAATTTTATAGACCAAATTGCGTGGATTTCAAAAATTGAATTGAAGCGAAATGCTTTCGAAGGCTGAACACAGGGTGTACGCAGGAATTTATTTCAGAGGGGGTCCAAAGATTTTCGGGAGATCTATGTTCAATATCTTCTTCTTCCTCTCCTCAGCCATAGATTGGTGGGCAACATGAAAATTTTAAAACTTTTTCTTCCTTGGGAGAGCTGTTTTATATTTTGATAATGTCTCTTCTTCGCAACTGCATCTAGATATTCCATTCTTGATCTTCCTCTTCCTAGTTTTCCTTCTGCCTTTCCCTCTGTCAACACGGTGATCCGATCGGAGTGCCGAATAAGATGGCCAAGTTCAATATGATGATAAATTGTATTAAAATTTGTAAAATTTCCCCTAAAATTAGGTCGGGATTTCGGGGGTGTCCGGACGCCCAGAACGCAACCCCTGCATACATCCCTAACTATGAAGCCATACCATTTTCACGAAAAATGGGAACATTATTTCTTCTTTATGTTAAAGGATCTGTGAGTATACGTGTTGCGCAAACGCCTCTCTTACTATGACAAAGAAAGGTAGTTTCTACTTCGAAAAAAAAAGTACTTCGACTTCCTTCCTAAAACTGAATTAAGGATATTGAAAGTGAAGTGCCAATTAAAGGCAGTGCAAGAGGCCCCAATTACATGCAGGAGGCGCGGTGGCTCAGTGGTAGAGCGTTCACCTCTGGTGCTTGGGGTCCCTGGTTCGATCCCAGCTCGCGCCGTGTGGACTTTTTGGTGAACAAACACCGTGTTCGTGGGTTTTCTCGGGGTTCTCCCGTTTTCTCCCACTTTCTTCATTCCACCATTTCATTCATTTCTCATCTTCACCGTCTCCTTTAGGCTAACTGGCATAAGCGTGGGACGTAAAACTCAAAGATTTCATTTCATTTTCCAATTAAATGCACTTTCGTAGGAAGGTCGCCAAAGGGCTGTGGTATGGCCAAACACTTTTAGTCTAAGGTAGATCACTGAATCCAGCCACTCCTGACTTAAAACATATATTTCCGTTTATCAAACTTTATTTTTCACAAATATTATTTGGTACATGCAAATTTAAACCAATGAAACTGTTTTCAGGTACAATTCGAAATTTGTAGATCAAACATTATGGGTATTGGATAGTTGTGCACTTCCTGGTATATATTTTTTAAGAGTTGAAAGTTTCCCTGTTGAGTGATAGTTCGCCGTCGTAAGCGACGCTGCATCTCCGACAGATCGTCAGGGAGAAATAAAAAAGTTGAAGATAAAGGGGGAAGCAAAGACAAGGGCGGAAGGGGGTGAGAGATTTTCAGTCCTGAAGCGATGGTCCAAGAAGGCTCTCTCTCTCGTAGTGGTAGCGCACCCTCATTTTTTTCTCTCCCCTTCTGATTTCTGTGAAAGCGCGTGTGAACTCACCATGACTCATTTCGATCAATACGGAGAAGCTTTTTTTTTAACATCCCTTTTTCGTCCTACTCAAACCACCCACTCAGGGAGGGGTTGAAAAAAACGTCTCCTCGGAAACCTCCCGTTTTTTTTTTTTTTTTTTTTATTTTCATGTACCAAAATTTGGTTGTCTCTTTCCGCCACCAACTCCGCAGGCTTTTTTTAACGACACACTATCATCATATTGCACCACAACAAGCTTCCAGCAGAGATCACTGAACAATATTGTTCTCCTGTTTAGGACCATATTACAAGAACGATAAACAAAATCAAAATTGTGTGACTCTTCTTTGATATTCACAGACAAAAAAAGAAGAAGAAGAAGAAGAAGCGAATTCCATTTTTAAGCAACTCGAAAAAAAATAATAGTGTGTTATGTTGAAATGAAAGGAAACCTATAGTTTAACGTTTTATAAACACGGCCTGTAGGTTAAAAGGAAAGAAAATGATTGCGAAAGAAGAGTAGAATGAGGATATGTGACAAAACGCTGAATCTCGAGGAAAACTATGGGCACTTATAACAGTGATCACTAGAACTACCGTGCCACAATACATGTGCTGGTATGTGCTGCTATCTTTTGAATAGTAACACCATTTCAGGTTTTACTTGTGGGGCGGGGAGTCAATAACCTCGAATTTAACTAGAGTTCCATGTTTCTAATTGGTATATTATTATACAATTAATATATATATAATTCTCTCTGAGTTTAGGTTCACTATCAACCTATATAGATTTGTGTGGTAAATGACATTAAACCTCAAGGAAAACTAAAACACTTCAACGCATCTTTTAAGTATACAATCCCTGACGTTATGCCACCCAACAAAGCTTTTCTTTGTTACGGGTTACATAACTTTAGGCGTTAAGAGGCCTCATTGCGGGGAAATTAAAATACCGCTAATTTTACAGTAATTATGTGATATCTTCAAATAGATAAAAGATAATCGAAATGTGGAAGAAGAGCGCCCTACACAATATCAGTTTACATGAGATACCGTTATCACGACTCACTTATCTGCTTTAGATTTCGAGCCATTTTGAAAATCGGCATTTATTTTCGCGTTTCTAAACGGCTGAAAACGGAAAGCGACTAGGTGACTTGTCATAACGTACCTCACGCAAAATAATATTGTCTAGGGCGCTCTTGTTCCATATTTCGATTATATTTTATCTATTTGAAGATATCACATAATTACTGTCAAATTAGCGGTATTTTAATTTCGCCGGGATGAGACCTCTTAAGTTAGCAAAATAAGGATTTGTTGAATATCAACGCAGACGAAACGCATAATGCTTTCTCTGTGCAGTGTTTCGAATAGCTCTAATAAAAGTTCACTAAAATCTAAAACGCTTTACAAAAAATCAGGTCGTTGACTATTTGGCACTCTTCTTATATTTCACTTCATTCACCTGTTTACAAACGTTCACTGCAATGCAGACTTTAACACTGGACAGAAATGCAAGTAACTCGGCGCTAAATTGATGCAGTATGAAGAGTGGGGCAGCCATTCCCATCGTAATTCTTCAATGTTGTGTCTTGTTGACGTGCTAAGTCGGTGTGGGCGTTATCGTCAAGAAGAGATCAGGTCACTTACATGTTGAATTGCGTTTTCTTGAAGAAGAGTTTAAGTTCGACATAAGCGACCTGGTCTCCCGTCAACCCGTGATAAAGAACTGAAGCGGAAATGTGAGAAGAGTCCTAAATAGCCAGAGCCCTGACTTTTTGCAAAGGGTTTGGACAAATTGGTGCGACGGTGAGACAAATTCCAGTGTGAAGAAGTGAGGAAGGATCCACCTATACATGTATGCAGGGGCGGATCCAGGATATGATCAAAGGAGGGGCTAAACCATATTTTGCTGTTTTGTCCAGTGTAAAGCAGGATTGAAGCCCATTTTATCCAGTTTATACCTCAGCGTCAAGGGGAGAGCTATAGCCCCTTAGCCCCCCCCCCTTGGATCCGCCCTTGCATGTATGTATGGTTTACAGATGTATCTTTAAAATGTTTGTTATAGCTTAGGGAAACATACGTATATTAAACGACCCACGTATTATCGTCTTGCCATTGTCAATATGAGAAGCTCAATCAGTGTGTACTTCAGGATCAAAAGATCCAATATATATTTCAGCCAAAACTTTTCTTGTAGGCGTTATATTTGGAGAACTACATATATATCTAGTGTAGCCAAAGTCAAACTATTTACTTAACTCAGTATGATGTGCTTATTCCGTTAAAAAAAAAAAAAAAACTCGATTTAGGGAATATTCAAAAATTTTGTGGCCCCTGATCCAAAACTGATTATTGGCCAACATCAGGGACGTACGCAGGAATTTATTTTGGGAGGGGTCCAAAGCTTTTCGGGGCGTCCAAACACAATTTCAGGCTAAATTATATTAAAAATTGTAAAATTGCCCCTAAAATTAGACTAAATTTACAAAAAAGTCCGGATTTCGGGGGGTCCGGACCCCCAGGACCCACCTCCTGCGCACGCCCCTGGCTAAGATTGCAATTTTTTAATGCACTTTATGTCATCATTCCTGAAATTCTTGTTATAGTTTCGTATATTATCATTCAAAAATTTTGTGGCCCCTGATCCAAAACTGATTATTGGCCAAGATCAGGGACGTACGCAGGAATTTATTTCGGGAGGGGTCCAACGCTTTTCGGGGCGTCCAAACACAATTTCAGGCTAAATTATATTAAAAATTGTCAAATTGCCCCTAAAATTAGACTAAATTTACAAAAAAGTCCGGATTTCGGGGGGTCCGGACCCCCAGGACCCACCTCCTGCGCACGCCCCTGGCTAAGATTGCAATTTTTTAATGCACTTTATGTCATCATTCCTGAAATTCTTGTTATAGTTTCGTATATTATCAATTTTAAATTATATTTTCTCAAAAAACATTCGTTTTTCTCGATTTTCTCAAAAATTACCAATGAGAATTTGCACTCATTGACATTATTGAGTTGAGATCTATTGATTGTTATGTGTCCCATCCTTAAACACTAATAACATTGTTGAGTTATATGGAACACGTAACGCCAACATAAAAGAGTTGAATCATATGTAATGAAGGAGATGAGAAGCTACTATTGAGTGAGTATTTAGCTATGTTTTGTTTGTGGATGAGATTTCGTCTGCTAATCCTGTGACACTCAGGCTGTTTTTCCCGTATTCATCAGTCCATGGAGGAGGCCATTTCTCATCAACATTTCTTCCCCCTTTCAGGCTTCGAAAACAAATGAAAAAAAAGAGTGAAGAGTCTTGGCGTTGGAGTTGTGACAGAAAAATACTTTTTCATTGATTTACTCTTCACCTCTCCCCCCCCCCCGCTCCCCTTGCCTAATGTCTATCCACCCAGATAAAGTTTTTTTCCTTCCTCCTTCCGTTGCTCGATCTTTTATAATTATTTCTGCTGACATTTGGATTTATTGGCCGTTGCGGCTTCTGCAAACACAGAACAAAGGATGGAAACACAATATTCACTTTCGATAGCTGCTTCCGTTCTTCATGCAACGAATTGTTGAATGCTTCTGTAGGACCATTAACGACAGGCAAGGTTCGTATGTAATTTCTTCGAAAGACGCTCTGTCATAATATTTGGAACAAAGCAATATCGAATATTTAATATACTGTATGTCAGTGGTTCCTAACCAAAGTGTCGCGACACATTGTCCCATAGGGCAATGGTGGATACAGGATATGGTCAAAGGAGAGGCTCAACCATAGTTTGCAGCTTTATCCAGTGTAAAGCAGGATTGAATCCATTTTATCAGTGTACACCTGAGCGTCAAGGGTGGGCTATAGCAGTGGCGGATCTAGAATGTAAAAAGTAGGGGGGCAGCCAGACCCCAGACTATGATAAGTATATCATGAGTTTACTATAAAGTTTCAAGAATATATAAATAACAGCTTAAATTATTTTCGTCATTCTGAAAACTGCGGGTGCTAGCCCCCCCGGCCCCAGACTAAATCCGCCACTGGACTATTGCGCCTATAGTACCCCTTGAATCCGCGCCTGCCATAGGGTGTGTCGTGAAGTTTTAGAATTTAATAATTAGGAAATTTAGTTTTAGATAGACTGTCCAGTCAACAACAATGCCTCCAGTGGCAACAACAATGCCCACATACAGTAACTACTATATACAAACTTACAGTCTTACACGATTATAATAATTACTAATCGGATTTTTATGCAAATGCATATTTTGTTTGGTTATATGTATCTCTCTTAATAAACTTGATAGAGGTTTCTAACAACAATAATAGAGCTCGAATTTGAAGTTTTATGGTGCATATAAAACATATTTCAAAAGTTAAAGCATATATTAGTGCTTAAGAGTATATTGAGTATATTCTATAAGTTTTTATTTCAAATGTTTGCTTACAGCATGGAATAAATCCGGTTTTAGTTGTTTTCAATACATTTACATGTCTGTGCAACAGAACTACTTTTTGCATGGGAGGAGAGAAGAATACCTAGTTTATGGACGACCAATAATGTTCGCAACCAATCAGCAGAGCAAAGACGCTTACAATTGCCAAGACTTTAAGAAAAATCTGATAATGATAAAGACGTTGTAATATTGGGTGGATATTAATCCAGAAACAAAGAGATGTAAGGGATGTTGCTCAGTGAAAGCTTAGCTCTAAAGCCTGTGACAAACATCTTGGCATTTCAGATAAACGAATAAAACGCAAGCTCTGGCGCGACGTTGCCAAATGGTAAAGGGGAGTGGCTATGACTAAGCAGACAAACTACAGCGCGATCAGGTGCCAGGGAATAGATGTGGATTGGTACAATCCGCGGCAAAAAACCTTCAACATGAGCATATAAGTTTATTGTGAAATGACGAAGTCTTTTGCTCCAAAATAAGTGTGCACGGGAGGAGGCCGAGGTTTATCCTGGCGTGATTCGTTCCACTTAGACGTTATGTTTATTCCCTGTGCTGTTAGGCGTAGTTTCACAATAAACTTACATCCTCATGTTGCAGATTTTTTGCCGCGGATTGTACAAAATAAACGTGGCAATACCGCTGGCCTCTCATTTGCTAGCTGCATTTATTTATTTATTTTATTTATTTATTTATTTCATAAAGACAACACAACAGGCTTAATGCCCAGTTATAGTGTCGTATACATAATTATTTAACATACACTATTGTACATACACAAATATACGTTATCTAGTTATACATAAGTTATTGCATGATAATTCTTTTGAACTTGTTCTCTGACATACTAAACACATCTATTACATGAAGTCTAATCATTTCATTATATGAAGCACACATTCTCCACAGAGGAGACTTATGTAATATTTTTGTTCTTGCTTTTCTACAATAGAATGTCCCAGCGTTTGCTATTCTAGTCTTACCTGTTGGGACACGTAATAATACTTCTGAAACTAATTCTGGACAATCAATTTTACCATTTAATAATTTATGTAAGAACAACAAATCAAAAACACATCTCCTTTTTTCTAATGTTTGAAAATTAAAATTCCTTACCAAGTCTTCATAGGAGACATACTTTGGATAGAAACCGGTTTTCTTGTATGTAAGCATTTTTAAGAATTTAAATTGTATATTTTCTATTGCATCAGTGTATTTAATGACATTTGGTGTCCAAACAGTACAACAGTATTCTAATTTTGACCTCACATATGAAAAATATAACCTTATAAATGTTGATTGTTTGCAGAAATCCTGTCCTATCCTATAAATTAAACCTAGGTTTCTATATGCACTACTCGTTATCGCGTCAATGTGTTGACTAAAGGTTAATTTGCTATCAAATATAACTCCTAGATCTTTGATAGTATTTGGGGTAGACAAGGAAGTGCCACTTATTGTATACATAAAGCTAATTTGATTTTCTTTCCTCGTGAAAGATACAGATTTACATTTGGAAACATTCAGGACTAATTTATTCTTATCACACCACATTTGAATACTCTCTAGATCTTGTTGAAGTTTCACGCAGTCATCAATTGAACTTACTTTGGAGTACAATTTGAGATCGTCGGCAAAAAGAAGAATTTGAGAAGTTTTAATACATAGAGGAATATCATTAATAACAAGAAGAAACAACAGAGGACCTAGATTAGATCCTTGAGGGACTCCTGATAGAGTATTAAATTTTTTAAAGGGAACTTGGAGCGCCACCTTCAAATGCCAAGATGTTTGTCACGACGTTTAGTTCATAAAGTTTGGCACAAGCTTCAGTCAGTTTCTGGTAAATTCGGGCGCTCTGTGCAAAATAAATTAACGGATGTTATTCCCAGAAACTCCAAGTACAGAACAATTGAACTCGTGGAAAAATATTTTCAAGAGATAAGTTTATATCTTGCCAGAAAATATAGATACTAAACTTGCTTCTCTCTATAAATGTTTCCAAGTAACATATATTGATGTTAAGATATCATTTTGTGGCCAAAAATGCCACAAACTGACACAAACAAAAAAATGTAGAGAAGTATCCTGTGATACATTGTAAGGCTAATTACGAAAACGAGTAAATCCTTTAAGAGTCCCTATCACTGCGAAATTAAAATACTGCTAATTTTACAGTACTTATGAGTTATCTTCAAATAGATAAACGATAATCGAAAAGTGGATCAAGACCTCCCTAGCAGATGTTATTTTGCATGAGATACCATTATCAAGAGTCACCTAGTAGCTTTCCGTTTGCAGTTATTTAGAAACGCAAAAATAAATGCCGATTTTCTAAATGGCTGGAAATCGAAAGCAGATAAATGAGTCATAATAACGGTATCTCACGCAAAATAATATTGTCCAGGGAGGTCATGTTCCACTTTTCGATTATCTTTTATCTATTTGAAGATATCACATAATTATTGTAAACTTAGCGGTATTTTAATTTCGCAGTGATGAGGCCTCTTAATACGAATTGTACGATAGAAACCTGCAGAAAAGTGGGGCTTGTATAATATTTCGTATAAAGGGAAAATGTACTCTAAAATACTAATGTGAAGAAAAAGTAGAGATTGTGTTCTTATATCACTGTGTTTATTTTAATCTCATAATTTGCGTGTGTGTTTTAAAAAGTCAGGAGTATATAAACTGTTACTGTCATAAAAATAAAGTTTGACGAGAAGTCCCTGAAAAGTAAAATACTCTCGAAGTTATATTTTACCTACAATACCTACAATTTTACCTAGAATATTTTACCTACAATACTAAATGTTAAATGTTAGAAAGACAAAAGCCATGGTGATTGGAACGAAGGAGTCTGTGTCAAATATAAAAGTAGGAGGGGAGAAAATAGAACAAGTGAATAGTTTTCGATATCTGGGTAGTATTCTTAGTAATAACATGAAGTGCGAACGTGAAATAAAAGCAAGGATAGGAATGGCGAAAGAAGCCTTTAGGAGGAAGAAAAGTCTGTTTTGTGGGACCTTGAATAAAGAGCTGAGAAAAAGACTCATAAAATGCTTCGTGCGGAATGTTGTACTGTATGGGGCGGAAACGTGGACATTACGTAAAGGTGGTGAAAATCGACTGGAAGCCTTTGAAGTGTAGGTGTGGAGAAGAATGGAAAGAATTAGTTGGGTCGAGCGGAAAACGAATGAGAGGGTGTTAGAAATGGTGGGTGAGAAAAGAACACTTTTAGGTATTATTAGGAAGAGGAAGAGAAACTGGTTGGGACATTGCCTAAGAAGAGATTGTATCGTGAGGGACGCCCTAGAGGGTATGGTGGCGGGAAAGAGAGGGAGGGGGCGAAGGAGACTACAATTAATGGATGATATAAAAACTGAAAGATCATACGCGAAGACGAAGAGGTTAACGGATGACGGTGGAGCATGCAAGCTTCTCAGCTGTGGCAAGTGACCTGCCAATAAAGGGAGAATACCTATGATGATGACCTATGATTATGATACTTTGTCAAAACTTTGATGTATGTTTGAAAATGCTCCCTTTTATTGCATTGTTAGTGCATATTAAGTGCATATTTTAACACATTTAACAGCATAGTTGCGTGCATATTTCATGAATTTTAAGTGATAAAAATCCCATGTCTAAAATGTATTATTATTAATATAAAAATCAAGTATGTTGTTATATATATCAGGATCTTCAGTAAAGTGTGTCGTGAGTCGTTAAAATGTTGGGAACCACTCTGTAAGTGGCGTCACAAAAAGTAGAAAAACAAGCAATCATCTATTCTTAAGAGTCTTCATCCCAGCGAAATTAAAATACTGCTAATTTTACAGTAATTATGTGATATCTTCAAATAGATAAAAGATAATTGAAATATGGAACAAGAGCGCCCTAGACAATATTATTTTGCGTGAGGTACCGTTATCACAAGTCACCTAGTGGCTTTCCGTTTTCAGCTGTTTAGGAACGCGAAAATAAATGCCGATTTTCAAAATGGCTCGAAATCTAAAGCAGATGAGTGAGTCGTGGTAACGGTTTCTTATGTAAAATAATATTGTCTAGGGCGCTCTTGTTTCACATTTCGATTATCTTTTATCTATTTGAAGATATTACATAATTACTGTAAAATTAGCGGTATTTTAATTTCGCCGGGATGAAGACTCTTAAGATAAATTTAAGACCACCAGATGGCAGCACGTACTCTCTATCTTTCCAATGTATGTTGAAGGAACTGACAATAGTAATTAAATCAATTTAAAGAAGTGAATATGCAAACTGTACAAAAACAAATTGAATCAATAATTAATGAATAATCCGTGTATTGTTTTTTTGATAGAATCTTCTTTCATCCTTGAGAGAGATTTCTTATTGCAAGCATGCTTCTCAAGAGTAAAATTAAGCGCTCTGTACAATGAATACCACTACCAAACACTGCTAAGGTAATCAAGTCTAGAAGGCTCAGGTGGGCAGGTCATGTAGCTAGAATAGAAGAAAGTAGAAACGTTTTCAAAGTCTTAACTCGAAGACCAATCGGAAAATGATCATTAGGAAGAGCTACTTGAAGATGGGAATACAATATTAAGATAGATAATAGGATAGATGCAGAAATAGGAATACAACATAGAAACTGGATCCAGTTGGCTAAGGATATGAGTCAGTGGAGAGCTTTTGTGAAGGTGGTATTGAACCTGCAGGTTCCATAGGCCATGCCGTTAGTTTCTTACTACAATGAATAAAACGAATTAATCAAAAAATTCGCTTATTTTCCCTTAATTATTTATTCATCTTGTCTTTGAGCAAATTTAAAATGTTAATCTGTTGAAGTTGGTTCAGTTATGGTGAATATAGTCGCTCCCTTGAAAATATAATTAAAAAGATAAGGAATTCGTCTTGCCATATATTTAGCCTTCACGCTCAATTTAAAAGTAAAGTTCGATGTATATTTGTTTGTATGTTTATTCGATATTCAAATCCATACCGTTGAACTATTTGAAATAAACTGTGGAACGTAGTATCTACCTCCGGCTGGGTTTTGGTCACTTTCTCTCAAATACGTCTCCGAAGTCGTGGACAGGAGTTCAAAATTTATCCCAAAAATATAATAACGCTTCAAGTTAGGGAGCTGAAACGGACTATGCAAATTCCTCATTAAGAACAATTGGAAACGTGCTCCAGCGTTTTCAAAAATTCCGTTTCTAAAAATGGGGAATGCAGCAATTTCTATAATTATTAAGTACTAGAAGATTTTTTTCTAGTATCCTTTTGGATTTTTTTTTACAATATTTATATCCTGATTTTTTCTCTTAAGAGGCATCATAACGGCGAAATTAAAATACCGCTAATTTTACAGTAATCATGTGATATCTTCAAATAGATAAAAGATAATCGAAATGTGGAACAAGAGCGCCCTAGACAATATTAATTTACATGAGAAACCGTTATCACGACTCACTTATCTGCTTTCGATTTCGAGCAATTTTGAAAATCGGCATTTATTTTCGCGTTTCTAAACGGCTGAAAATAGAAAGCCACTAGGTACCTTATGATAACGGTACCTCACGCAAAATAATATTGTCTAGGGCGTTCTTGTTCCACATTTCGATGATCTTTTATCTATTTGAAGATATCACATAATTACTGTAAAATTAGTGGTATTTTAATTTCGCCGGGATGAGGACTCTTAATTTCATCTAGAAGTTATCAGAACCCTTCCATTTAAAACGTGTGTTCGGGAAATAGACTTGGGTGAACTAACGTTGTCCACGGCACTCGTGAAATTTGTCGTCTTATCCCTCATCTGGAATTTTAAAAAATATACTTTTCGTCTTGCGGACAAGATTACTGGTGACCTGCGCCATCAGTGGTCCACCAATCTCCAGCTGAAGAAATAGAACCAAATGAATAAAGCCTAATGTGCCATTGGTGCTTCGGGGTATTTTGAATCGAACAAAATTCGTTGTGGACGTAGCCAGCATTCATCTTTCGACAATCTGCATTCAAAAGTGAAGCATATTGATAGAACAAATATTGGAGCTCATGTATGCTATTGTGTGCATGCTAACTATTTAAAGTGTAACATGATATTGTTAACCTATAATTCAGACGACGGTAATACAAAAGGTGAAGAAATGGAAAACAAATTAATTCTCTTTTGCAAGCGTCCAAAGAGAATACAAATAGAAGAGAAAAATCTTTTTGTATAATCGAATTAGTGAAAGGAAACTTTTTTGACATTGAAACAGAAGCATTCCGAATAAGCCATGCATACACAATCATCCTTCGCGTTTATCTACCAACTTCAGAGGACAAAACGAAAAGCTATTGTGAGTCGCCCTTCCAGAAGTGTCATCCCAGAAGTTAACATGGCTGCACCACATGTCCTACAAAAAGCCATATAAAAGAGAGCAAGTTGTGAACAAATGTCCACTTCTTGTTTTGCATACAACACATTCACAATGGACAACGAGCAAGAATAAAAACGAGTCAATTCGTTACACTTCATTCTCTGTCTGTAGAATTTATATACAGTATGCAAGACATGCTACATGTTAAGTACGAATTCTCTTTGCATATGCCCTCTTAATATAAATTACTTCAATATGTTTACCGACCGCCACAGAAAGAGACCCTTCCCTGAATTCTTTTTTTTATCAGCCATCATAAATTTTTTAGATTCTCCCCACTTTAACAATAAAAAAAAGTAACGTGCCTCGCACACTTCTAGTTTTTTCCACATGTTCGTACAAACTACATTAAAAAAAAACTTGGATCTAATGTGTTTTGTCAGTAAATTTATATATGTAAAAAAAAAAGTAGGTAATGTAAGTTTTTTTTTTTTCTCAGTTTGTGATCAAGATTTTTCTGTGGTGGTGGAGTAAAGTTGCACACACGAGTCTCAATTTGACTGCCAATCTTTTTACCTCCGAATGAATACGTTTTACATATATGTATAAAAATATATACAAAAGACAGTACCTGGCTTTGTATACATCTGGTTAAGAAAGACTTCAGTTTTTTTTCACAACTAAAGGTGATAAAAAAAAGTCTTAACATTTTTTCCGCTGTATATGGATATGATGATACACATAAAAAAATGTGGACGAATACATTTTGAAAGCCACGTGGCTTAGGAAGGCTGTTCGGATTACGCCTGCCTTCACAAAACAACTTCCCTGTCCCTTCCTGCACCCAACCCAAGAAAAAAAAACTTACTCCATTTTTTATTAAACATAATGTCAAGAATTAGGCTTCTGTAGAGGCCTACGTTTTCTATAAAACCGAGCACTTTGCGGCTTACGTTCACTTCTTTTTCTCTTTTTAGGAAAGGGGGACACCACCCCTCAAAGAGTCTTCAGAGAACTTGATGCGTGCTGAATAAGTGGCGATGGACTTTTTTAAAGAATATTTTTTATAATAAAGAGGAAAACCTAGTTAGCATAAGGAATCTCATCAGTGAAATCGGTTACAGTCTGGTAAACGATGCAGTGGTTCAGGAAAAAAGCTGGAAAGGGGGGAGGGTTTTCAGGGACGATATTTGGATATTGTAGCAAAAAAACTTAGAAGAAAAAAAAAAGAATATATGATTGCTGTTAATAGAAACTTGATGGTGTGCTGGACCAACCAGGAGCCACCTCTGAATGATTCTGTACGTTTTTTATTGGTTGTTTGAGGAAAAATGTTTCCTAAGAGAAAGAAGGGAGGGCAGTGACATCACACGAGAGATCAGCGCGTGTCCTCGCATGTGACGTATTTCCACGTGACACATATGAACATGTGAATATGTAAGAAAGAATAAGTACAACATGGTTGTTATGGTTGTTCTCCCTCCCTTCTTGTCACCGTTTTTTTATATTACTTATCCACCAATGAGAACTGAACAATTTCTTCTTCTGCTTCTTTGATCACAAAGAACACGCCTTCATTGTCCACATATGTATATGTATGTGTGAATATATATAGACTATTTCATATGTGTATGTGTATATGTATTGAAACTGCAAGCCTAGTTGCTAACCACATAACCCAAATGACGTCAAGAACTTCTCATCCCTGTTCCTACTTTTTTTGTTTTTTCAAAATATTGCACAAATCAAAGAATAATCTACAATCTCACAGCGTAATTTTCTATGAAGCTATAATATATATGCGTATGTTATACTAAGCATACTACTTAGTAAACTAGAAGTCTATACGGATGCGGATATCCGCGGCAATCGTATCAATATAGCTTCTTGCAGATATAATTTTATTTTCTTGGCTGACAAAATAGGAGATTCTCGCGAAAAGTAGAATTTCTGTGATCACTTTTCAAAGCACTATTTATTAGTCTATTAATAAAATGTGGAGACTTTCGATATGTAGGAGTGGAGAAGAATGAAGATGGGTCGGGAAAATAAATGAGAAGATGTTAGAAACAGTGGAGAAGAAAAGAACAAGTTTAGATGTAATTGAAAAGAGAAAGACAAATTCGTTGGGACGTCCCATGCAACTAATATTCTCTTTAATATTTTAATTTACCGTCAATGCAATTGTTATTCCCTTTAATGTATTTTAACTTACGGCCAATGCAATTAATATTTTGTTTTTAATATTTTAACTTACGGCCAATGCAATTAATATTTTGTTCTTAATATTTTAACTTACGGCCAATGCAATTAATATTCTGTTTTTAATATTTTAACTTACGGCCAATGCAATTAATATTTTGTTTTTAATATTTTAACTTACGGCCAATGCAATTAATATTTTGTTCTTAATATTTTAACTTACGGCCAATGCAATTAATATTCTGTTTTTAATATTTTAACTTGCGGCCAATGCAATTAACATTCTGTTTTTAATATTTTAACTTACGGCCAATGTTTGGTTTTACCTTTTCGAGTTAGATATTCTGCTTTCATCTTTAATCTAGCTTTTATTTTCCCCTTCTGTTTATATTTTCCTCTTCTTCCTTCTCTACACCCACATGTCCTCAGTTTTTCTTACCTTATAACAACGTAAAAAAAAAAAAAAGGTAATTACATTCTCGGAAATCCAGGTGCCTTGCTAGAGTTCATTTTTAGTTGATTTCGCCTCAACATTTTCCTGTTCCCTTTCTCTCCCCTGACATCGCGGCTTCGTTTGCTGTAGGCGATATTGCAAAATACGAAAACTGTTCTCTTCTCAGTTTCATTTCACAGCAGAAAACGTTACCTCGTATGAGGGAGGGTAGAATCCTGTGTGTGTGATGTACCGAAAATTAGATGCCATAAAACAAAAAGTTTAAAATATAGAAAAGGTGCGTGTTTGCCTCGTTTTTTTTTTTGCCTTGACTTTGCTTCTGTTTCCTGTATACACAATAGTTTAACCATGGAATAGATTATTCAAGAATTTAAACTGACAGACAATCATAGTCATACGTCTTGCAAATAAAATCAGAAAAATAAACACACTGCTGAACAAGACTGTACTTATTTAATATAAAAACACATTTACATGTGACGTTTCGATCTTCTAGCCAAGATCCTCATCAGAGTGTACGTACAATAAAATCAGGGAGTAGGATTGCACATCAAAAGACAAACTTGATTCCGTTCTAAATAAAGTGTGCTTCTATCATAATGCACTGAAAACGTGAAAAAAGGTTGTGGACCCAATGTCACTGTCAAAAGTGCACATACTAAATGGTAAAATTCAGCTATATACAGACATGTAAATTTGTGTTTTAGGTGAATATATAATTCACACCATAAAAAGTCGTTTATTTCATTAATTTGCACAAAAATTATATATCGCTAACAATTGCCAATCCACTGCTAAACGAAAGACTTCCCAACTGGGTGTTCTCAGTTCAATGTCTGTAGCGGCCATTGATGGAATTTTCTTTTTATCTGATTTTTTTTCCTTTCAGATAGCCTCGGCACTTGCGGTCTTGCGAAACAAATACATTAAATTCGATTTGATCTGACTAATTATGAACACATCTGAATTTGTTATTACATATAGGGTAAACCGAGAAAACAAAGTCCTCGAGTATAATATTTTAATACTCCTTAAAACTTATTTCCGTTACATTCTTACTACTGAAAAAAAATCTATGATAAGACTTTTGTGAGCAAACTGAACTTTCTTGCGTCCTTTTCACGGTGGACAAAACTTAAAATGAACCAAATAGAATACGATATGAAAAAGAATATGGGTATCCAAGGACTCGGGCAAACAGGAAAATAATAACTTCCTTTCCCTTTAGGGACTAATTTTCATAACATGTGTAGTTCAAAAACCAAAATCAACTAAAATAATTTATATTGAAACTGTTACATCCAAAACATTTCCTCATATTTATTCTTAATTTACTTACATGACTAAACTTCTAACAAAGTCGAGGAATGAAGAAATAGTTTTTCCTCAAGAAAAAGATTAACCCCGTTATAAAAATGTAATATACAGTATATTTGAAATATTAAAATATCAAACTTAAGGAAAAGGTTCTTCGACCCATCTAATATAGGATCTCTAGTATAGCAACGATTTATAACACACTGAGAGAAGAATACAAATTGAAAGTCTTTGGGAAGAAGCTCCTGAGACGAATATTTGGACCCAAGAGAAAGGGGAATGGGGAATAGCGGAAGCTTCATAACGAGGAACTACAAAATTTACATCGTTTACCAAGCATTACTAGTGTCATCAAATCTAGGTGGTTCAGGTGGGCAGGTACTGTAGCCAGAATGGGAGAAAGTAGGAATATTTTCAAAGTTTTAACTGGAAAACCAATCGGAAAACGACCATTAGGAAGACCTAGGTAAAGATAGGAGGACAATATTAAGACGGATCTCTCAGGAATAGGAATACAAAGTAGAAACTGGATCCTGTAGGCCAAGGATAGAAGTCAATGGAGAGCTTTTGTGAATGCGGTATTGAACCTCCGGGTTCCATAGGCCATAGAGTTAGTTATAGCACTTCAGTGCACAAGGGAATCAAGTCAACTTTTTGGTCAGCTTTAATGGGGAATGGCGGAAGTTCCTTTTAGAGCTTAAAAGATGCATGCCCACATATCACAAATAACTCTTATACTGTAAAATAAGTGTAAAGTTTTCCATATACTTATATAATTTTATGTCTCTTTCTCATAACTTTGGTAATTGGAATTGATATCCTTGTGGTCTGAACAACTCATGCACCGATTTTTAGTTTCACCAGTATGACATTACACTCAATAAACTAAAAGAGCATAATAGTATTTCAATATCACATTTATTGAACATTACAGGTTCCTCTATCCTCACATCGCCAGTCTGATATCACGATCACATGACCTCATACAGTCACATCACCAATTTGGTCTCACGCTCGCTCAACCGGACACTCACAACATTACTTTAACATCTCACTCATCAGACTGACCTCATGCTCATTCAATCTGATACTCACAACATCACTTCGACACCACACTTACCAGTCTCGCAGCACATTCACGGACCTGACTCTCAGAATATTATTTCTATATCACCTTTTGTTGAACCTCAAGCTCACATGATGCTCTGAAACTCGTGATAGTGAGGTCAAGTGAGCGTGAGTCCCGAATATATATGGAAACCCCATTCAAATCACAAGGTATGCTCGCATATATTTGTAGAGCATTTAACAAGGGTTTACATTGAGCTTGTTCAGTCTTACTTTTGTGAAAGAAGCGTATTTCATAAATAAAGAATAAATAAATAAACAGTTCTTGTGATGTTTCTTGATGCCTTGGATTTGCCCAGCCAGCATTCATTCCCCGCCGCCCTAAGAAAAGCGGGCTGGCTACGGGCCTAGGGCTGTGCGATATCGAAATTTTGATATCGACATTCGATATTTTTCTGATATCGATATCGAATAGATATATCGATATCGACGATATCGGATATCGATATCGAATATCGACAATATCGGATATCGATATCGATATATCGATGTCGATATTTTTGCGATATCGATATATCGACATATCGCACAGCCCTATAACGGGCCTGTTCTATTGGCGTAAGTAAGAGACTAAGTCAACTTTAATTGGGCCATGTACGGATAACATTACGGAGAACTTCTCTCCACGTCTAAGGAAAGTGCATTGAAGTTTTCCCATCAGTTTGAATTTATTGATAACAACAAGCAGGGACTTTTGCAAGGCACTGTACATAATGGGGAGGGGGGAGTGATTTGAAAAGTCTGTACAGTTGGTAACCTAGCAATCTTTCGAATGTGGTTTTAACAGTTGTCTCGTGTGATATTTCCTGTGTTCTTGGAAGCCTCGATGAATCATTATCAAATCGAAAGGATTGTAGCTGATGATCGGTGGTTTAATGGCAACGAGTCATTATAAAGGGTTGGGAAAAAATGGCATATGCTGTCACAGCTTTTGGGCGAAGCGTGTTATTTGCTTTATTACCTGGAGTCCAAATGGTATCAAGGGGAACGAATTCTACTGTATAATTATTGTCATATTCAGTGGAAAATTAACACAAGATGAAATTAAAGAATACTCATTTTTTCTGATGCAGCACATTCATTCTCCGAAGTAGCTAAACTTTTGCCTAAAAAGGAAAGTAGAATAAAACGTAAATTCACCATTCTTTGTTTCACAAAAAATAACCAGCTTATATAGTAGTACTAGTATAACTACAGTCAAAAGTTGATTGATTGAATGATTTTTAGTTTAGCATCCCTTTCAGCAGCGAGGGTATATGAGACGTGGACATACTGATTAACGTGGAATCTGAACCACATGAGCTCGAACCCGGGTCTCCCACGGCAAAGGCGCGTACGCTAACCCCTTAGGCACTAGGGAGCTCTACAGTCAAACGTATGTGGAGCTTATGTCATATGCATAACTCCTATAATCCTTTTAACCGTCATTTGTACAGTGTTTTTAAATGAAAGTGTACAGTACAAACGGTCAAACGGATTTTACGGGTTTATATATATGTCCATTAACTACATCATAGAAGCCTACACAACACAAACTACTGTTGATGTATAAACTTTATTATAGTTGTTTTTGTCTTATATTTTGGAAATGTACCAAACATATATTGCAGTGCCAGATATACGTATAAGCTATAGGTTAGGACCCCAGTCTCTTGTGGGCCTCAAAAAGTTTAAGAAAGAAAACTAGATGTACGGTACATTTCCAAAATATAAGATAAAAACAAGTATAATAAAGTTTATACATCAACAGTAGTTTGTGTTGTGTAGGCTTCTATTATGTAATTAATGGACATCCTCCTACTAACCTGTTTCCAGAAATATCACTAGTTTGCTCATTTCTGCATATAGGCCTAGGGTACCTACGTCCTTCATAGACTCAGTGGTAGAGCGTTCACCTCTGGTACTTGGAGTCCCGGGTTCGATCCCACACTCGCCAAGTGAACTTTGTGGTGGACAAACACCGTGTGCGTGGGTTTTCTAGGGGTTCCCCCGTTTCCTCCCACATTCTTCATTCCACCATTTCATTCATTTCTCATCTTCACCGTCTCCTTTAGCCTAACCGGCACAAGCGTAGGACGTAAAACTCAAAGATTTAATTTTTGTTCTTCATGCACTGGTTGCATTGCACACAACTTTCATTGATAAGGAACAGCTGAAAATATAAATAGCCCTATTATCTTTAAAAGCTTAGAGTCTCATCAAATCTAAATCCGGCATTGATATATTGTTTCAGAGATTGTAATATCCGGAAATTATTGACCATTATAGTAACACCCGCAAAGTTGGTATCGTTAGTGTCTATACCGCAAATCGTGGTCCAATAAATGCTCATGTTATGACGTAAAACCGAATAGGGAACGGAACGAGATATTCAGTGGAGTACGCAAGGGAGATCCGACTTTTAACTCCCTCGTTGAGCAAGATATACACCTGAAATGACATAACTTGAGAGCTTCAACATCTTGACGATGTTCTGCGTATACTACTGGAGGTAGCTGTTGATAAATATAGCGTAAAGAGTAATGAGTGAGCGTGTGTTTCCCAAAATGGATCTCAATTCAATCCACATTTACAAAAATGACCCACGGCGAAGAAACGTACGTCGATGGAGAACTCAAATTGCCCAATGTTGATTGATGAAGTATCTATGTCGATCAAACGGATGTCGATCATAGCTGTGTATATAAAGTATCTATTATTCATTAAGCATCTATAAAGAATTCAAACTGCAAAACGTAGGACAATGAAGTGTCCGTGTCGATCAAGCGAGTGTCAATGGAGTGTCCATTGTAAAGATGTTCGAAGGTCTAGGGCTTATTTTGATCTACTAATTGATCTAATGATTCCTGAGACTCAATTATTGAGCGTAAGCCCATATGGATACAGTCATATAAAAGTGAATAAGAACCTAGAGCCTGAGGTGAGTACCAATGGCGCTAGTGAGCGACCCTCCTTGAGGATAGCTAACAGTGAGTGTGAGTCTGACCTTGTATGAGCCATATTGATACTGGTGAGCGTGCGTGCTATTGAAGATAGTGAGCCGTGATAGTAAAATGGCCATGGTAATGCAATGGGTATCGGTGATCTACGATAAGGCAACTCGTCGACATTCACCCTGTGAATATATGGTTCCCAACGATAGGTTGACCCATTCCGGGACAAATATCTGGTGATAGAGCTATGTATACCTATTTATCTGGGGGTGTCTTAAGAATCAAGGAATATACAGTCTATGAGACTGCTTTAAAAAAAGCAAAAATAAAAAAAGCTTCAAACTGCAACTCAAATTATAATGCTAGAATTCTGAACATAACTAGTATTAATACCATTGATATTTTTGTAACTCACCAGGTCCCGCTTTTACAGAACAACTGCATGAGACACATACTTTGATGAAAAATTAAATTTCGCAAAGATATCGTTATCATTATCACATCATAGACACAAAATATTACTTTTAGTCATAGTACATTGCACTCAAAAGGGGGGAAACTTCAAGGTCGTACTTAGTAACTAATGAACTCTATGGCTTATGGAACCCGGAGGTTCAATGCCACGTTCACAAAAGCTCTCCACTGACTTCTATCCTTAGCCAACTGGATACAGTTTCTACTTTGTATTCTTATTTCTGAGAGATCAATCTTAATATTGTCCTCCCATCTACGCCTAGGTCTTCCTAATGGTCGTTTTCCCTATTGGATTTCTAGTTAAAACTTTGAAACCGTTTCTACTTTCTTCCATTCTGGCTACATGACCTGCTCCCCTGAGCCTCTTAGATTTGATGACCCTAAAAATGTTTGGTAAACGGTTTAAATTATGTAGTTCCTCGTTATGAAGTTTTCACCATCCTCCATTCCCGTTTCTTTGGTATCAGGTCAGATGCTCAAGTGTGTTTTGCCCAACCATTAAAATGTGGGACATTTCCTCAAGTGTCTTATCTGGCTATTGATCATGAACTGGAAATCCATCACAGGCGCGAAAATCTTTGCTAATGCCCAAAACGGGAGGTTGAGATTCTCATATATGATAAAATATATGCAGGGTTGCCACAAGTTAGATATCATATTTTCCATATTACGAAGGCAAAACACTGTATCTGAGCAATTCAAGGTACAAACTGGATTTCTTTTATTGCTTAAAAGACTTAAGAAAAAGAGAATAATTAATTACAGACGATACACAGTATGTACGAATTCTTAAATAAATAACATTAATTTCTCAGGTTTTGCACAGTATAATTCAAATGAGCTGTATTGAAGGAAATTATATTAAATGTTCCATTGTTTGAAACAAAATGTTTTATGCGTAGAGTATAAAAACGATTAAGAATAGTATTAGCCAAGAGAAGAGATTTAAGGCTGTTTCGTCTTGAAAAGGAGGCTTGAAAGTGTTGTCTTTAAAAATGAGTTTTTGAAAGAGTTCGGTGTCACCTCCAAAATTCTCTCTCGACATTATGTTGGGTAACACTAATTCCATAAACTATATAGTACTATTATATAAAAGAATGGAAGTGATTCGCTCATCATCGCCTAGATCATGCTTCTTTAGGTAAAAATAAACGTGAAATTTTTGACAGAATATTCCTCGGGTGTACTCCACTAGCGCACAAAGAAATGAAATAAAGTGCTTATGGTATCTCGAGCGCACAATATTCGATATTGCGTTGTCATGTTTAGATTTGTTTTACAAATTAGGGCTATATGAGAGATTGTTCCTGTTACATACAGAGGCAAATATCAAGAAATATAATAGACTTTATTATAACACGATTACACGATTAATTGCCACATTTTGATTTGTGAAAAATACGGGAATATGTTTTGAATGAAAAGATAAATAGCAAGAAGTATAACATATACGTAATCTTATATATAAAAGAGAACGCACAAATCCTTTGTTCCCTCATCACGCTAATACGGCTGAACCAATTTCTTTCATTTTTGGGGGGTTATTAGGATTTGGACCCTAGATGGTTTTTATCATATCACTTTAATTTTTAATTACCAGTGTCTTGAGATAATTGACCATTCAAGTGTCCATAACGTACAAATCCTTTGTTAGTTCATCATAGGTAAAAATAAACGTATTTATATGCAACCCGCATGACCGTGTCACTCGGCGGGTTAACATAAATGACAGGCGATATAATGTTAACATTTACTGCAATCTACTATGGTTTTTATCATATCACTTGAAAGCGAAAAAGTAAAAATTATCTAAGTAACAAAGTTTATTGCGTTCCGGGGTGACCGCAGCGAAGCGGGGTGAACGCTGCTAGTATTATTATATAGTAAATTTTATATCCACGATATGTCTTTAATTGACATTTACCCATTTTTAGTTAGCACCTATAAAAAAGAAGAAAGTGAACATCACCAGCTAGCACAACAGTATGAGTACCGCTAAATGTGTAACTTTCGTGAAGGGTAAGATTTAAGTTTGTTTGTGTACCAGTTTTAGACAATTTAAAATAGGATTCTTGAATTTCTTTTATGCACAATTATTCTTGCTGTTTACTTTGAAAATGATACCATATGTTAATAGAGAACAGCAGTTTACTTTTTTAAAGAATATGCTGACAATATGAAAGTATAAAGACGTGACACGTAATATGTTGACCTATCTCCAAATTCTGTTTTCTTCTCCAGCGCGAAATAAATTAACTAATCTTGTGCCCAGTGATAATGCACTATTTGTTTGTTTCGACGGTGGAGGATGGTGATTTTGAAAAAAAAAAAAAAAAAAAAACACTATTCCCAAAAACTGTTTTATACAATGGAGTATCATTGCATCATATTTTGTGCACTCGAGGTTTCTTATTTATGTCATGATCGCACAGAGGCCTTTATTTGTGCACTCTCGGCCTACGGCCTATCCCTTTTATTACGGAGGCAAGAGATAAGAAAGGATTTTTGGAGCATGTATTCCAAAGAAAATAAAGAGGTTTTTAAAGTTTTTTTTTTTTTTTTTTAAAGAATTTAGTATCTTACACATTCATGAAATTAGAGAGATGAAACTCAGCATATAAACTCTTCTTTATAACAAGAGAATACGTATTTTTAGCGCTTTCAAAAATGCCGCTTCTAACGGAGACATTTCTATAATATTCAAACTTCTCTTCCTTTCTTCAGAGACTGTCGAATGTGAAGATTCGCTTTAGTTGGAGATGTGGAATTCAGTACATAGATTTTTAATTAAAAATAGGGGAACACATATTTCAAGAGCAAAAAGAAGGTCATATTTATTATATTGAAAATTCCTTTTATTTATACATAAAGTGCCGAGTGTGACAATTTAAATTTCCGATATTATATTTATTACACCTTATCTTCCTGTAAGGAAAACGGAAACTTCTGCTACTGTATGCATAATCAGAATACGATAAAAATATGTATTTAATATCTAACCTTCGGTTGTCTGGGGACTTTGCCCAAAAATTGCCGTGTTTCCTCAGCCTACGGCCTCACACCTCATACCCCTGCAAGCATACCGATTTTCAGTTCAAACATCAAGTTTCATGTTTCTAACTTTCGGGATCCCTAGATATGAATGTATTATTATAATCCGTAAAGAGTATTACGTAATATTTTATCATTTAATATTGAATATGGAAGTTGTAGTATGTTGTTTTCAATTCCTGTTTGAGTAGAAAGATTAGTGTTGAAATGGAATATAGGCTATTCTTGGGACACTTAATTGATTAAAGAAAATTGCTTCTCGCTATCTATTACCATTTTTAATTTATAGTGATCAACATTATAACTGGAAGAGAGTAATTTCTACCTCCGGTTATTCTAGAATGTTACGGATGAAGATTAATGTTGTCTTTGAAACGTTTTATCGATTACGAAAACAGGTTTTCGCTATATATTACTGTTTTTGTTATATAGTGATCAACGTTAAAACAAGATGTGCCTTATTTGTACAACTTGCGGTTTCACTAGGGTGTTAAGGATGAAGATGAAGTTGTCCTTGAAATTTGTAATTGATTTCCGAAAACAGTTTATTTCTGTCTATTTCCGTTTTTCCTCTACAATGATAAATGTGGAAACCGGAAATGTCTCATTTCTACTACTTCCGGTAGGCAAATCACCTCCATCAACGAACTCCCTCGAGATAATCACTCTATCTATCTATTGCAAAAAACAGAATTTAAAAATTCGCATTTGTTCAAAAGTTATCGTGTGGAATAACGGACGTATGTACTAACATTTGTAATGTTATAAGTACCACAACGTAATCCTAATAATAGTAATACTTCGACTAGCTAGGTGTTTCGCCCTCAGACTCTTGCATTTGTTCAGCCTACTGTCTCGCACCTCATAAACGTACAAGCACACCGAATTTCAGTTCAAATACTAACTTTCATTTCTCTAACCGTCCTAAATGCCGAAATACACTGATAATTTCAAGTACCAGGGGACTTTGCCCCCAAACCTGCGTTCGATCGGCCTACGGGTTTACATCCCATGAAACTATAGAGTACCGAATTTCAGTTCAAATACCAAGTTTCATGCCTCTAATCTTCAGGGATCCAAAAAATATGAACATCTTATGGTAATTGTGATTCTCAGTTTTTTTCTTTCCTTCTAAGCCAGATGTAAAAAATACGTATAGAGTGACATCTTATTGTAGGCCTAATAATTGCATTCCCTACCTTTTCCCCCACCATTTTTCTTCCTCTTTTTACTAAAATATCAGAGGTTTCTAACCTTCAGAGATTCGAAATATCGATATATAATAATTGCAAATCCCCACTTCTTTTTCTTTTTCCATTTTTTTTTTTACCCTTTTAGTAAAATATCAGAAAACGCTGAAAAAAACTATCACATTATTTTAAATGAGAAATCTCAATACCAAATTTCAAATCTGTAACTTTAAGGAATTCGGAGATTTGGCCATCTTATTAAATTAATTTCCATCCCTATTTCTCCCCCTTCCCCGTCGAATTTCCAAAAATTCTTTTTTAGTAGTACCCTATGTCATAAATATTACATATTGTCCAAATTTCAAGTTTATAGTTTGAGCAGTTTGGTCTGTGGGTTGATATATATTTGAGAAGTTTAATTAAGTGCAAACTTTTTAGTCCAGTATGTAGGGGTCTGAACTCGGAAAAAAATAATTAGTAACTTAATTAAACTTGCAGGGCAGCTTCTTTCCATCAACTATAGGCATATCCTGGAAGTGCGCTTTAAACTTGACGAAATATGGCTGCCATACCTAATTTGGCCGCCTTCGTCTATAGAAGAATGATGCTTTCCTTGATTTCTTACTTTACGTTCAATTCTAGGGTCTTGAAAGTTATAACAAAATATTTTGGAAGTAAAATTTCATTTCGTTTGATATATAATACATCTCTGTAGGTTAGGTAGATATGAAGTTACAAATGATAGAGTAGGCTTGTGTCTGTTTCTTTCAAGAGTAGTTTTCTTTTGTGCATCGTATGATGAAAACGCACTGGCTTTGTATCTATATTTCGTATACAGAAGATTTATTTCACACCAGTCACCCATTCCTCAGTTTTTACCTATAAGAGCAAGTTCGAGCAGACGACACGTATTGAAGGTGTACCACCAGGAGAAAACTTGACTAGAGCAAGATATTCCAGCAATTGATTGTAGATCGGAGGAGTAAATGAAGAATATACTCAATTACTTGTTTGGACACACCAGCACCAAACTTTTTTTTTTTTTTTTTTTTTGAAGCTTGTGTATTGCAAGTGTAATACTCTCATGTACTTAATCCAACTATTAGGTTAGTAATCTTCGAGATTGTACATGTCGGCGTTTTATTCAGACATGTTGGCGTTATATTAGTGTTGAACTACCCTCGAATTATACGTTACTTTTATGAATCTTTCGAAGTTCCTTCTTTCTTTTTCTTTTTAATTTTTCCGAGTAATAAGTGAAGCAGAGTTTATTATATGAAACCTAAATTACTAAAATAGAAACGCTCTGTAGGGATGCGCACGAGACGAGTCGAAACAGGATTTTCCTGACAAAATTCGAGTCGAGACACGGCTCTTCCAATAGAAAAATATACATTTTTCGAGTCGAGACATCACTTTTACAGCACATTTTCGAGATGAGACAGCCAGAAATCTAGTCTCGTGCGCATCCCTAACGCTCTGCTTCAAACTCGTCGTTTCAACAACTTTTTCCATTTGAAGCAGCAGTGGGTCTGATCCAACTCAACTGTATCGCTTATGTCCCAGCAGTGCACCTTACCAGAATTGGTTAATTTATGTGTCTTTTATGTACTATAGATACTTTTATAGTTTATAAAAAACTGAATTTTGCTTTAAATAACGTTTTCTCTTCGGACTATTTGCTAAATAATTTTATAGAAATTTTCGCGTAATACCCCATTATTTTCAAATGTACCATATTTTGTATATATAAATTCTAATTATGGCATGTTTCTTTCATTCTTTCATTCATCAATGCCTCCTATAGCCTTTGAGCGCAATTGAGAGAAGTTAAATTTGATTATAGACCTATATACTACACAGGCTTTGGTAGAAATATTCGATGGGAAGGGATATGTAATAACTGTGATAATAATAATATCTTCCTATTGTGTTTCGTAGATCGCATGTTCACTTCTCTTCCTAACACTCCCCCTCTGCACATAAATATGAAGAGTACGTGGGACGAACGATGAAAATCATATTTTCACATTTCTGAGATACCGTTTTTTTTTAACTGTTTTAAATTGAAAATTGATTTTCATCGTTCTTCTCGCCTACTCTTCATACGTTTTCTCCACTCCCTGATATTCAGGTCCCAAATACCAAATCCCGATATTCCCTCTCCCCATTATTTGTTTATTTAACTAAAATAAGTAAATGTGATTTTCCTTCTTTATTTATAAATAATAAAATATTTGGAATTTTGTCTTATCTCCCCCTTTCAAAAGTTCTTGAGGTACACTATGCAATACAAATCCCACTCTGGAAAACATTGGGAATGTATAAAATACAATCGGGGATCTAATCCAAATCTCCTGTCCAATGCAGTTATGGTGTGGTGCTTGAAATAATCGTCTCTACAATTCCTTCACGGTTTGGTTAAAATATCCCTTTATTTGTATAAGTATATACTGTAGGCTGTTAAAAATTTTCTAAACATTTGGAAGCGATGTAACGTAATGCCTATAAATTAACCCTCCTCCACACATTAAGATTGTCACTTTTCCAAACTTTAAGTAGTCTGAAATCCACTCTATTTAAGTAGTAATTAAAATTCAATCCAAGTCGCCCGATCCCCCGCTTCCTTGTATCCACGCTTGCCTGGATGGCCTAACCAGGATGTACGGACTTGGGATTTGAACTCGGAATCTTACGATTAGTAAGTACAGCACAAACTATGTACCAGATACTATTTTAATATTGTCTTTTCTTCTTAATTAAGATTGACGGAAATTTTGATAGAACTACTAGTAAGAGTTATGCCTAGTACGTAGGATAATAACAAAACATTTGACCAAAGAACGTAACTTTAAATTAAAATTGAACATCTCTTTCGAAACAATAATAATAATAATAATAATAATAATAATAATAATAATAATAATAATAATAATAATAATAATAATAATAATAATAATAAAACTGACTTATTCAGCATATATTTGAAAACTTGGTTCTAACGGCGTCAACCCTCTGGTTCGTGGGGTCCCTGGTTCAATTCCAGCCCGAGCAAAGTAGGCTTTGTTGTGAACACCGTGTGCGTTGGTTTTCTCGGATCCTACCGTTTTCTCCAACTTCCTTTATTCCAGTATTGTGATCCGTCTCATGCTTGTGTCCTTTAGCCTCGGTGCATAATCATAAGACGTTAGGCTAAAAAATAAAATAACGGCGTCAATAGAAATTCGATACTTAATCAATATAACTTCTTGTTTTTGCTTCGTTTTCACGTTGAGATAATTTAGTCAGTACTTTTAGATTGTGATTTGTTTTTAAAGAAAAGTTCAGTGAATTTATTGTAATACAAACATTTTATATTGTAGTCTTAGTTTATGCTTCTTCTTCAGTTCAACTAGTTTCAACTATGCTTAGTTTACCATATTTTTAAAAGCAACACAATTTTATGTGACACTCTGCAACCCTGTCTATCGCAGATATTTCATAATAGCCTGCAGCGAAACCACCCATCCCCTTTCTGGTATTTGCTAAGAATGCAGCAGGTGGCCCCTCTGTTTCGGTTGATGATCATCAGATTAAGAAAAAAGATAACCACTGTAGGAAATGACTCTGGTTTAGAGACTTGAGGAAATAGACACTTGGGCAAATGACCCTATTTCGTTTCTTTTGGATCCGAAAATTCGTCTAAGGATCTTGTTCTCAAATACTTTCAGTCTACGTTCATCTCTCAAAAAAAGCGACAATGTTTCACAACCATACAGAACAACAGGCATATTTATCGTTTTATATATTTTAAGCTTCACATTCCTCGACTGAATTCGCGACATGAGATTTTGAACTAAATAATAACACGAATTCCCTGCTTACTGCGTTTCAAATAATAATAATAATAATAATAATAATAATAATAATAATAATAATAATAATAATAATAATAATAATAATAATAATAATAATAATAATAATAATAATAATAATAATATAATAATAATAATAATAATAATAATAATAATAATAATAATTATTATTATTATTATTATTATTATTATTATTATTATTATTATTATTAATTTAACTCGTTCTAAAAATATTAAGTATTTTTGTTTTTAAACGAACTTCAGTGCGAAGAAGAAATTATACTCCATGAACATACACGGAAAAGACAGGAGTGCCAATTGATTTTCTTTACTTGCAGCCTCTACTGCTGGGAAGATCATTCGTCTTCACCTCAGATGAATTTTTAAATCAGTATTTCTCCTGAGCTTTGACATTGCAATAAATATTGCAATAGTTGCAAACTTGCACTTTTATTTTTGTAACCAATGTAAAGTATAGTCAAGAGACGGAAGATTCAAGCCAAGATAGTCGAGAGAAGTCATAGAATTATTGGTTAATCCCGCCCAAACCGGGACAGTTGGGAACCCTGTGTGAACAGAGGAAGATGAAGGCATCTATTTGTAATTCTATTAAACAGATGTAATGAGGATAATCACGTGCGTCTCCTTTCATCTTGTTCTGTTCCGAAAGTTGGCCACAATAATCGCAGCAAATATCTCACGCATTTCGGAAACGCAGAGTTCGTCGTTCTACAGTCTCATTGTCAGTTGTTCAAAGGTTTTTGGTATAAATTCCAAGAATCCCTGCCCAACCATTGTTGGCAAGTAAAGCTATAATTTCACACTTGTAAGAATGTAGAAAAGAAAGAAATTCACAAAAATTTTCTCTTAATTCTGTAAATACGGAAATTGAGTTGTGTTTTTCATGAGATCCCGTGTGTTCTCTTTCCCAAGCGTTTAGTTAACGCCGTGCCCTTTTCTGATTTACAGGAATATTATGTTCTTCTGTCTGTAGCGTTTACTAAACTCCATAATCAACTCCTTGTGCGCAAAGAATCTCTCATCTCATTATTCGTCGCATGACGATCATTAATGTCTGCAGATTGCTTTTAATTGCACAGCTGGCGCGTCAGGGAAAGAGTTAGGATACGCATGTCACGCTCTGCTTCGGAGTTTCTGCTTTCTATGTGCGTTACCTGTCGTACAAGATGATTATCTCTCTCTCTTTTTTTTTTTAATAACTTTTTTGTAACAGTAAGTTATTATCTCAATTTGTCATTTAAATGTTTCTAAAATTAGATTTCAGTTTTCTCAGTCAATGCTACTCAGAAAGACTATAAATTATCGGAATTTGGTTGTTTATACAGAAAAATCTTCATCTTCGGAGAAAGTATCTTGGAAGCATTTTGATGAGAGACGCTTACTACACCAAAGAGATTGGGTCAAGAATAGCCAGAGCCAAAGAAGCATTCAACAAGAAAAGATCACTCTTAAAAGTCTTCATCCCGGCGAAATTAAAATACCGCTAAGTTTACAGTAATTATGTGATATCTTCAAATAGATAAAAGATAATGGAAATGTGGAACAAGAGCTCACTAGACAATATTATTTTAATGAGAAACCGTTATCACGACTCACTATCTGTTTTCAATTTCGAACCATTTTGAAAATCGGCATTTATTTTTGCGTTTGTAAACGGCTGAAAACGGAAAGCTACTAGGTGACTTGTGGTAACGGTACCTCATGGAAAATAATATTGTCTAGGGCGCTCTTGTTCCACATTTCAATTATATTTTATCTATTTGAAGATGTCACATAATTACTGTAAAATTAGCGGGATTTTAATTTCGCCGGGATGAAGACTTAACAAGCAGGCTCAATATTGGACTTAGGAAGAAGTTGGTCAAATGCTCTATATGGAGCATTGGACTGCATAGTTCAGAGACTTAGACATTACCGAACTTAGAGAAGAAATATTTAGAGAGTTTGGAAATGTGGTGTTGGAAGAAGATGGAGAAGATAAAATGGACAGAGAGAGTAACAAACGTAGATGTTTTAAAACGAATACGACAGAAGAGAACGCTTCTAGCTACCTTCCTTCGTACAAAGGGCAATTGAATTGGACACATCTAGCGAAGAAATTGTCTTCTTCATACTGCCATAGAAGGAAAGATGGAAGGAAAGCGAGGAATAGGAAGAAGAAGAACAAAATTCATCGATGATTTGAAAAAAGAAGAAAATATTGGAAATTAAAAGAGGAAGCTGAAAATCGAGAAACATGGAAGAAACATTTCCAGGCCCAAATCTAAAATTAAAAAAAAAAAAAAAACTATTAGTCCCAGGACCTACCGAAAGGTAGAATACTTAATAATAATAATAATAATAATAATAATAATAATAATAATAATAATAATAATAATAATAATAATAATAATAATAATAATAATAATAATAATAATAATACAAAAAATCTTCGATCTTCGAAGTCTAGTCCCCTTTTCAGGACCGAGACGTGAACCATAGCTTAAGTGGAATCCGAACTACAGAGCTCCAAATGGGAATTGAGCCCGGATCTTCTGCGTAAAAGATGCATATTTTTCCTACGCTAACCATATACTTGGGAGATCATGTGAATTCTCGAATTTGAAACGCTCGTCATATATAATTCGTCTTTGTTGACTACTTTCTGGTTAATAATTTATTTCAGATTGTTCTAACAAGTTCTTGTTAAATTAGTGATATCAACTTAACGAAACGTGGCGATTTGTCGTCTAAATTTTGTAGAAGTTTCGTCTATTGTCGAGTCTCGAGAAATTGTTTCTCGTTTCGATTATCGGGAAGTTTTTCTTGTCTCGTCTCCAAAAATTTCTTGTCTCGTTTTCAAAGTTTAAATACAAAGTTTATTCCCATTATTTTTCCCTGTTAATTTTATCTAGAGTGTGAACGGGAAATAAAAACAAGGATAAGAATGACGAAAGAAGCCATACTATTTTGTGGGACCTTGAATAAGGGATTGAGAAAAAGACTCATAAAATGCTTCGTGTTGAGTATTGTATTGTATGGGTCAGAAACATAGACATTACGGGAAAATTGATTAAAAACGACTGGAAGCTCTCGTAATGTGGGTGTGGAGGAGAATGGAGAGAATACGATGGATCGAATGGAAAGAAATTGGTGGGTGTTAGAAAGCGTGGTGGAGAAAAGAATAATTTTATATATTATTAAGAAGAGGAAGAGAAATTTGTTGGGAGATTGACTAAGAAATAACTGTGTCATGAAAGACGTGCTAGAGGGTATGGTGGCAGGAAAGACAGGGAGAGGGCGAAGGAAACTACAATTAATGAACGATATCAAAACAGAGTAATCTCACGTAAAGAGGAAGTGGAGCATGGAGGATTCTCAGTTGAGGCAAGTGACCTGCCAATAATGACAAAATATATGTCTATGATGATGATTAAATTTATCTAGAAGTTACCAGAACCCTTTCATATTACGAAAGGTCCACAAAGCATGTGATATAACAACATTTAAATGATATTTATTGTTGTATATTGTGTACTAACTTGCGTATCTTTAAACGTTGATAAAGGCTCTTCATTGTTTGTACAGTCATTTTATCAATTTATATACAGAGGCGGATCCAAGGGGGGCTATAGGGGTTATAGCCCCCCCCCTTGACGTTCAGATATACACTGAATAAAATGGGCTTAAATCCTGCTTTACACTAAAACTGCAAACTATGGTTTAGCGCCTCCCTTGATAATATTCTGGATCCGCCACTATATATATATATATATATATATATATATATATATATATATATATATATATATACTGTGAACATATAACTAAAACAATTTTTGAGATTTAACACTTGGTTGAAGTAGTATTTCACACGAAGCTTGTGAAATTTTTCGTCTTGACTCAAAAATGAGACAAGAATTCTCATGTCTCGTCCCGTATTTAGAAAGGTACTTCTCGTCTTGTTTTCAATATGAAACAATAAATTTCCCGTGGTCAATTATTGATAATACGTGGTCAATTATTGATAATACGTATAATACGTGGTCAATTATTGATAATACGTATAATACGTGGTCAATAATTGATAATACGTATAATACGTGGTCAATTATTGATAATACGTATAATACGTGGTCAATTATTGATAATACGTATAATACGTGGTCAATTATTGATAACTCATATTTTAGACCAGTTAGAACACGTCGTAGGCTATTATAATAGTAAATACTGTTGACTATTATAGAAACATTACTACAAATAAAATTATTCTCTTCCCATGTAACATTGATTTATTCCAATTTGACACTATTTGAGGCATAAACTTAAGCTGCACTTACGAAAAGTTAAGCTGTAAATTGAGCCAAATAGAACGTCCAGATGTCTTTAGAAAAATGACTTATTCGTCAAACACTAAAAAAAGTCCGTTTTTCTTTTTATAAAAACGTCAAACCACACCAAGGTGGTTGAGGAAGTGAACTTTCTTAGACATACGTAATTACACATCAACTTTATACGAATAAGACGGAAGGAAAAATATGAACAATATGTTAGATGATGCAATAGGTAAAAACATGCAGATGTTGGCTGTAACGAAGTCACGTTTTTAAAGAAAAAAATCATATTTCTGGGTACCACCTCCTGAGTACTTTTAACGTATCGCGGATCTAACTGTAAATCTATTGAGTACGAATATTTTGTGATTGACAGCTAAAGTTTTTCTTCTTTGATCCTGAAGGTTTAAGGGCGCTGGACAATTGACTACGAATAAGACTTCCATATGAATTCATTCTTCTCCTCACATATGCACAACTCAGTCACATTCCAATTTTTTTCTTTAAAAAAGAACAAAATAAAATCTCCCACAATAGTGGACATAACTGTTAACTATTGCTCTCAATAGTTGTATGCTACGGCCTTTCTTGAATAACAAACTTCAGGAAGTCCTTTCACATACCACCACAATGGCTAGGATAAAAAAGTGAAAAAAAAAACTTTGTGGACAAAAGCAGGGCGAATTGTGTTTCTCTGTTTCACGTCCTGCAAGGTGTAAACAAGACAGAAATATTTCCCCCAAAAGTACTGACCTTCTGTCCAAAACGTCAAAATTCACTTCTCTCCATTATAACAAGGGAAGTTCTCTATGTGTTGTCCCCCTGTGGCCGAAATTCTTCAACGACCTCTGAACTTAACTTAACTCAGATGTCATATTCTCATACGTAAAGAATTTTTACAAATGTAGAATAGTTGTTTTTTTATATATATATATATATATATATATATATATATATATATATATATATATATATATATATATATATATATATATTTTTAAATAAAATGTTTTAAATCATTTGGGTGGGTACATCTGCCATTCCATAACGGTGTATTTTGATGTTTTCTTGAAGACCTCACAAAAATTGCTAAAATATTCATAATTCCAATTCACTTGTGATGTGGAAACTGTTTCGTGGTTTTTTGACATAACAATTTTCAGTTGACAAAGGTTTGGTTTTTTAAAGTTCTGTCAGATGCTCTTGATCTCATCTTGCTTATTTTTGCTACATCTGTTGGGGTATTATGTCCATGAAGCATATTGCAAATCAACTATGAACCAAAAAAAAAGTCATAGATTAGTCATTCACAACCTGTGGTACGCGGATGGAGGAAAAAAATACCTTAACATTTGTTTACAGTGTAAACAATAAATTTTCGTATGACAACCAGAGGAACGTAACTCATTTTCGCAGGTTTACAGGAGACAGGGAAAAAAAGTTGTTTTTTGTATATGTATAAAAAAACAATATAGTTTTAATAAGATGGTAAACACATTATTGCATAGCAGACAAGTCAATGACGAAGTCAACATAAATAACACTGAAATAACACCAAGTGGGGCTTCCAGAATTGTGTCCATAATCCAAGCAAACAAAAATTCAATTTTTGGAGTTACGTTCCTTTGGTTCTAATACCACGAAATAATCATTAGAATTAGGCTAGAAGTTTTAACATTTGTTCAGAGTGTAAACAATAAATTATAATTAAGGTTAGGCCAAATGTTTTGACGTTGTTTAAAATGTATAGCATTAATTAAAATTAGAGGAAAAAATTTAATATTTGTTTACAGTATATATAGTTTTTAATCATTAAAATTAGGCTAAAAACTTTAAAGTCTGTTTGCGATGTAAACAATACATAATAATTAGAATTAGAGTAAAAATTTAATGTTTGTGTGCAGTGTAAACAAAATTGTTAGAATAGGCTAAAAAGTTTTAACATTTGTTTACAGAGTAAACAATATATGATCATTCAGATTAGGCTGAAAGTTTTGACGTTGTTTACAATGTATAGCATATACCGTATAATTATTAGGCTAAAAGATTTAATGTTTTTTTTTTACAGATATATAGTCTGTAATCATTAAAATTAGGCAAAATATTTTAACGTTTGTTTGCATGAAAACAATAAATAATCATTAAAATTAGACTAGAAGTTTCAATGGGGAATTGAGGAAATTAGACACAATCAGAACAGAAACAGTTCACATCTAGCATTAGCCCCACTCCTGCTAATTAACAAGCCTTTGCCTTTGTTTACATTGTAAGCAATGTACAATCAGTAGAGTTAGATTAGTTCCGGGTTCGATTTCCGGTGGGGACACTCGGTTGAAAAAGTGTAAAACGCTTTTTTAGTCCAGCCACCCTGAATGATGCTTTCCTGGATTTCCCTCATTCACACCAGGTAAATGCCGAGGTGGTACCTAACTTATAGATTCCAGACTGCTCTCTTTCTTTCCCTTCCTCGAATAGTGTGATCACCGAGGGACAGGCTAACATGGCAATAGTTGCCGAAAGCCCACAAATCTAATTCCTAATCTTATTCCTAATCGTAAATTAAAAGCTTTAATGCCACAATTTGATAAGAAACAACTCAAATGTGGCGTTAACCTTTCGATAATTTTCCTCACCAACATACACGGTTCCACGTTTAGAACTCTCATTTCTTTTTCGAAGGGAATATTAAATGTAATTGTATCTGTTAATTAGAATTATTTAAATCTAAGGAAAGGTACGTAAATCTGTGATAATGGGTTAGCAAGAGGTTCGAAAGATTAAAAAGAAGAAAGGTTTGGGACAGAGATTTAGATTAAATTGCGCCACTCCTTATAAGAAACACAAAGGAGATAATTTTTATTTTTCAGTCATATGTGGACAGGGGCGGATCCAGGGGGGATCGCCCCGATCGCCCCCCCCCAGAAGAGAAAACTTTCTTATTTTATATATATAAATAAAATCCATCCCAAAGTTTGGAGCCCTGAAAAGTAGCAGTATGACAACCCCCCCCCCAGAAGTCGGTCGTGGATCCGCCCCTGGATGTGGAAACCTGAGAAACCTTCATCTTTAGTACATTTCAGGTTATGTCCAAAACTCTTTCACTCTTTTATTGGTTAATTTTTTAACACTCTGACCTCTTCTGTAAAAGATTTGTTTTCTTTAGTTTAACGTCCCTTGTGTATGCTCCGAGGCTGTGGAAAAGTAATAATAATAATAATAATAATAATAATAATAATAATAATAATAATAATAATAATAATAATAATAATAATAATAATAATAATAATAATAAACAAAATGTGGTATTAAAGAAGTGGGAGGAAACGGAAAAACTCTGGGAAAACTTACACAGAATGTTTGTCCACCAAAAAAATCATTTGGTGGGACTTGGGATCAATCAGTGAATCACACACGCAAAAAATTAGCGCTCTGCCACTGAGGCACTACTGCCAAAGAATCAGGGTTTGATTCTCCATACAATTATATGTGGTTCGAATCCCATATTACGCTGACTAGGTCCATGTCTTGTATAGCTTTGGTAATGAAAGGGAATGTTAATGTCCACACAAGAAAACAAAGCTAATTGCTGGGTAATAATCATGGATATATATGAAAATCACAGCACAAAATTACCATTAAAAAGGAATTTTGAACGTTATCAGTAGAATTGCTTTATTTACCTAAACATAAGACAGATTCAGGCTCTATTGACCTTTTCGTTAATGTAGTCTATAAAATTGTATTTTCTAGAAAACTTTTCCTTTGGCTTGTGTGCTTTGAAGGTTCTTCTGGAGTCTGGTTCTTTGTCATTGTCACCAGCGTTGACTAGAAAATCAATTAAACTTTCGTTTACAGGGGAAAAATGCGCGAGGGGACACAAGAAACCATTTTTTCTCTGTATATATATCATTTTAAAAAAATTACATAGGGAAGGGAGAAAAGACTTGAAAACGAAGAACCTGAAAAATTAAACAAAAATAAAATAAAATAAACAAAGTGCAAAATTCTAGGTGTTTGCAGATCTTAGATTTGTTGCAAAAATATAAATTAATGCATAATTTGATTGCAATAACTTAAGTAGTAGGTCGTTGTCTTCGTACTCGGTAGGTCGTGGGGTGCCTCAGTTCTACAGGGCAAATGTCGGAATGGTACCTACTAAACAGGCCCTGGCCGATGCCTTCCCAAATCCTTTCCGTTGTTGGTGTTGTTGTTGTTAGATATCCAGTACAAAATGGCCTCTGAGCTGTATCTGGTGATTGTTAAATAAATAAATAAAAAGCAATATTAATGTACTAGTCAGTAAAACTAGACATTACTTACTTCCATATCACATTCAGGACAAAAGAGAGAACAATAAGGGACAAATTTCTGAATTAGTTAAGATAGGTTTTATGAATAATCAAAGGGAACTCTGTATGAAATGAAATCTTTGGTTTTACGTCCCTAGATTATATCCTTTAGAATCCCTTGTGGTATGCAACTGAAGTGTACCTAGTCTGTTTGTTGCATGCCCTTAAGTTGCTATCAATATAACCAAACTCCTTCGAGTGGTGTGCGCATGACACTTGTATTTTTTGAACACAGCACCCTAAGAAAAGCCGAAAGAACTACTGGGTGTAGGGGTACGCACGAGACAAGATTTGTGGCTGTCTCGTCTCGAAAATGTGCTGTAAAACAGATGTCTCGACTCGAAAAATGTATATTTTCTATTGGAAGAGCCGAATTTCGATTGGAATTTCGAATTTTGTCAGGAAAATCCTGTCTCGACTCGTCTCATGCGCATCCGTAATTTGGTGCATTGGATAGTGGACACAGGCGTGTGTGTGTGTGCATTCGTATCCAGAAATATGATCGGTAAACAAAGGAAAAATTGTTTACAAAACTTGTTCGTAGATCGATTTATTCGCCAACCGGCGGATTCACTATAGATAGAGTTGGACTTTGATAACTAGAATTTTTTCGCATTGCCTTGAACTCTCCATAACACTCAATGTTAAAATAACCTCATAAGTGGAATGTTTAAACTTTACAACCTCCATAAGTCTAATTTTAAGGATTTCATAATCATATTTTAAAATCTCGGTGATTCGATTGTGTACAAATGTCTCTTGATGTGACCTCGATAACTCCAAGCTTTAGCTCTATGCTTTTATGTAATTGTCATTCTTGCTAGTACTATCAACGTTGCTAATGTGTACTGTAATCTCTTTCCAGCCTTAGAAAAAAGTGGATGTAAACAAACCCACCTGACTACCAGTGGATTGATGACCAGTGATTGGTTGTTGGTCTCACTGCACTAATATCCTACCGCAATATAATCCCTACTAAAATAATAATTTCAAATGAAAATATCCGATTTATCCTGTATTTTGTGATAATAAACACAATATATATAATTTTTGACAACAGATATAGCTTTATTTCAACCTCACCTGTACTTCGACATAGTATTTACTGCGCATGCGTATGCGTTCGCGCGCCGACCCCACTCATTTGAAATTGTAGAATGCAGAGTGCTCCATGGCAAAAAAGTGTTACAATAATCCACTTTCCTCTCGTGTTAAGGCCAACATACACTAGCGTATTTTCAGCGCGCATTTTCGGTCCGTAAAATGATGTCGTAAATTTCGGTCCGTAAGTTGGCCCATACACCTAGCGTAAAAATAGGCGCGTAAAAGAAGAAGAAAAAGAAGCGGTCAGTTTTCGCTCTTCCTTTTGCCTGTTGTTTCAGCACGCGGTCGTTTTCCAGTTTGCTCAAGTTGTTTGAACAGGACAGATCTATGTTTTAAATGCAGGTCCTATAAACATTATGCTATTAAGGAAACGAATAAAAAGAAAGAACGAAACTAGAAACATTTGGACTAGCAAATGATATTCAATGTAGGAGTACTTTTTATTTCTTTTCATAGTGTCGGAATGTGAAAATTCCCATAGAATGTTTTAACAAAGTTAAATCAGACAGATTAAAAAAAAAAAGAAAGAAAGAAAGAAAAATAAAAGCTAAATCCATGATTTTGCGAAAGCAGTAATTCAATTTAATAAATTTTCTCACTAAATTTGTTAGATCTCTAGAATAAATAAATAAATAAATCTACCCTCAGTGGCGTAACATATCTCATGGAACCAGGGCCTACCATCCAACTTGTGTCACTCATGTTTATAGGGCAGGGTGCGAATCCCGGGGCGGAATTTCCTTCTATTTTGTTCTAATCCGTTCCAAAAGCAACAAATTGAAACATTGGTCCCTCACAAAGCAATCAACTATCTCCTGTTAGGAACTATTTTATCCCCCTTCAAATATACACAACCTATTCGCGCACTGCTATTGGGTAATATATGCTCAGCACATCTGCTGCTCTTGTAGAATCTAGTCCTTAATGAAAGGGTCAACGAAGGAAAGTCAACCGTCTCCAAGTACAAACAAACCAAGTTTTAATTTCGAAGTGTGACTTGACAAGCTATTTAAAAGTTACAAAGAATATCTAGAATAATTAAAATTTTATATTTAGAAAACGAATTAACACTTAATCTGGGATATAACATAACCAAACGAAAACAATATCAATTGTATTGTTATACTTTACTAATATGAAATGCGGCAACTAATTCACTCTCCTGTTTTCTTTCACAATCTTTGAAGCATAGCATTTGTTCTAACAGTGACGATATTAATGCACCATGCTATATTACATTGGATAATACATTTGCTCATAATAAGAAGTTTTTGGAAGTTAAAATATCTTTTTAAGATAAAAAATACTTTACCTTAAATACAACTAATTTTTAAATATATAAGTGCTTGTGTTATCCCTTATCCATTTAGCAACTGTAGAATAGATTGCTTAATATTTAGAATAGTTCTCATCAGAGTCGTAGCTAAGTTGGGGGGCCAGCGGGGCGGTTGCCCCGGGCGCTGATAGCAAGAGGGTGCCGAAGAAGCAAGAAGAAAGGAAAGTATTGGAAATGGAAATAGATTTGTTAAAAATTTTCTTGCTCGCTACGCCCGCAATCCAAATGTTTCAATAAGAGTTAGAACAAGTTTTTACTTATCACTTAAAAAAAAAAAGCTATTATTTCTTAATGACGACGTGACATACATGCTGCCAAGTAATGACTTACAGTGTAAACAAGAGCGTTTTCAAAATCAGAAACGGTCACAGTCTTAAATACGTACGTATTCGGCATTTTGATGATGATGAGGTTGGTTAGTTAATCACATTTTTCTAACCAATCGTTTTAATCATGACGGTGAGAATAAAGGTATGAAAAATGAAAGGAGTGAAGAGACACACAAGTTGTTGTTTGCGCGGGAATATTAAAAATGAAGGTAAACAAGGAGACGGTAATAACGTAATAACGTAATAAAATGAAGGTAATAACGTTCTTGAATTTGAAACAGTTGTAGAATAGGGGCTTAATGGGTCAGAACTTTACTCCACGAATTTCGTCTTTTTCAAAGACTGATCGCTACCAGTGTTTTTTTTTTCTTTCATTGACATATGAAATCCTTCCAATTTAAAGAAATTTATTGGGATCATTTCTCCATTAACTACTTGTATCGCCAGGATTCTTTTTTGTGCTTACGTATCTAGTTGTGTGATATTTTTTTTTATTTATCTACATACATACAAAATACACACACACATTATATATCTCAAGGGCTCGGGGCAACAAGTGGACAAGCCACACTTTTGTGAAAATCCTTTTGTTAGTTTAAATGGTGTGTTGTAAGTATATCTACATTTTTAAAAAAATATGTTTCGTCAGATTCCGACACGATGGCAGCACTATCGTGTGGGAATCTGACGAAATATACTTTTAAAAATGTAGATATACTTACAACACACCATTTAAACTAACAAAAGGATTTTCACAAAAGTGTGGCTTGTCCACTTGTTGCCCCGAGCCCTTTATATTATATATATATATATATATATATATATATATATATATATATATATATATATATATATATATATATATATATATGTGTGTGTGTGTGTGTGTGTGTGTGTGTGTATTTTAATATTTTTATTAATAAAAGTGACCTTAAATTCAGAATTTTCAGTCATTAAGAAATTAAGTAAGTACTATAATTTTAAACATACACTATGTGATCAAAAGTATCCGGACACCCGGCTGAAAATGACTTAAAAGTTCGTGGCGTCCTCCATCGGTACTGCTGGAATTCAATATGGTGTTGGCCCACCCTTAGCCTTGATAACAGCTTCTACCCTTGCAGACATACTTTCAATCAGTGCTGGAAGGTTTCTTGCGGAATGGCAGCCCATTCTTCACGGAGTGCTGAACTGAGGAGAGGTATCGATGTAGGTTGGTGAGGCCTGGAACAGTCGGCGTTCCAAAACATCCCAAAGGTGTTCTATAGGATTCAAGTCAGGACTCTGTGCAGGCCAGTCCATCACAGGGATGTTGTGGTTGTGTAACCACTCCGCCACAGGCCATGCAGTATGAACAGGTGCTCGATCGTGTTGAAAGATGCAATCGCCATCGCCGAATTGCTCTTCAACAGTCGGAAGCAAGATGCTTAAAACATCAATGTAGGTCTGCGCTGTGAGAGTGCCACGCAAAACAACAAGGGGTGCAAGTCCTCTCCAAGAAAAACACGACCACACAATAACATCATCACCTCCGAATTTTACTGTTGGCACTACACGTGCTGACAGATGACGTTCACCGGGCATTCGCCATACCCACACCCTGCCATCGGATGGCCATATTGTATACCGTGATTCGTCACCCCACACAACGTTTTTTCACTGTTCAATCGTCCAATGTTTACGCTCCTTACACCAAGCGAGGTATTTACCTGCGTGATGTGTGGCTTATGAGCAGCCACTCGACCATGAAATCCAAGTTTTCTCACCTCACGCCTAACTGTCATAGTACTTGGAGTGGATCCTGATGCAGTTTGGAATTCCTGTGTGATGGTCTGGATAGATGTCTGTCTATTACACTTTACGACTCTCTTCAACAGTCGACGGTCTCTGTCAGTCAACAGACGAGGTCGGTCTGTACGCTTTTGTGCTGTACGTGTCCCTTCACGTTTCTACTTCACTATCACATCAGACACAGTGGACCTAGGGATGTTTAGGAGTGTGGAAATCTCGCGTACAGACTTCTGACACAAGTGACACCCAATCACCTGACCACGTTCGAAGTCCGTGAGTTCCGCGGAGCGCTCCATTCTCCTTTCTCACGATGTCTAATGACTACTGAGGTCGCTGATAATGAGTACCTGGCAGTAGGTGACAGCACAATGTACCTAATATGAAAAACGTATGTTTTTTGGGTGTCCGGACACTTTTGATCACATAGTGTATGTAGTAGCCAAACTACATTTTGGATTTCAAGTACGAACATTAAACATGTTCTTTACCTTCATCGATCAATATTAAGAAATTCGCAAATACTGTCTCTTCAGAGTTTCCGTTACATTTCACAAAATATTTTTGACCATAAAACGATCAAAATTAAAATCTTCTTTATGTGGTCACATACAGAATAAAATTACAAAAGTTTACAATTATTACTGGAAATTGATGCCGTTACCCATTTCGAACATTTTTAAATCACATAGTTTCTAACGTATTAAAATTTCATTTCTTATATATAGTATGAAACGTAAAAAGTTGTAAATTTTTATAACTTTTCTCAAAGTGGATTTGTGTACAGCAAAGGCAGTTTTGTAAGTTTAACAAAAAGTCCAAAATAAGCCTCTTGAAAACAGCTTTTATTTGTAAAAGAATAGAGAATGATCACTTTCGGTTGTTGCAATAGTCTGTGCAAGCAGCATGATAAAAATTCAACGTAGCATAACAAAAACAGCTGTTTCTCTTATTTGTAAATGAATAAATAAATAAATAAAGGAAGCTTGATAAGGTGAGTGTAGGGGCCGAATTCTACTTCGCCCCTGGCGCCGAAATCTCTAGCTACTGCTCTGTTTTTCATCCGCCTTCTAAACATTTGTATTATTTACTAACACTTATCGATTCGATTCGATTCGATTCGATTTCGAACTTTTAATATTCTCCTTTACCGGACGCAAATTCTTATTAATTAATACACTGAGAAAAGTCCGTTATCCGGACAGCGGTATATTGTACAATTATACAGAATCATTATGTTTACTACAGAAACCTGCACGTAGCATACGTTATCCATATGCTACAGACATTCCCCGCTTAGATGTTACATTATGCCGTTGCAGGATGTATGACATCTAACAGTCTTCCATATATCACATACGTATACGTATGTTATATACGCCAGTTGTATGTTACATGCGTATATCTGTATGTGAGATCCTGACCACCTATATACAGTTCTTTCGTTCGTACAGAAAGTACGTTTATTCGAAACATGTATGCGGAAAGTATGTATAAAATGTACTTTTTTCAGTTATACATTTGCTGTACGTTAAGTCCTAAAACTACATGATTTACACATGTAACCTACGTTTTTAAGTACGCCACATACATTTTTTCTGAGTATATAATTTCACAATATGCCCTATGTCCGCCTCTCATGTTAGTGTATAAGATATAAGAAATTTACAGCATTCAATGTAAGGTCTACTGAAAAGCTTTTGACACAGTAAGCAGACACTTTTGATCGATGTAAATCAACTTTTAAATTAAAAAATGATTGATTCAAATAACTGGACCAAACCACATGTTCAAATTAAATATAACAAATTTGGTGTTTTTTTTTAAAAAATAATTTAGTTAATTGTAAACAAATTAATTTAAGTTGTTGGCCAATGTAATGACTATTAGTGAATATTCTACGTTTGAACGCATCGTTTGATGATTAACAGTTAATGAAAATATAATGAAACTAATTGTAAATCTGAAGTGAAGTGATTCAAATAAAAGCGTATAGATCTAATTAAATACTACTAAAATTATTCCTCAACAAAGTCTTAAAATTCACTTAAATTAGGAATATTATTAACAAATGTGCTGTCCATCGGCGATTAGGGGCGTGAAGGTAATTGCTGCCCCCACTTTTTTGGTTTTACACTATAACCTAATTACATGTCCCCTTACTATTAGTAGTGTTTTGTCTCCCTTTTTAGTGTTCATACCCAATTGCCGTCACTGGTACTTTCCATTGCAAGCGAACAGATCTGTGTTTTTGCGCAACTACAATTGATTACGGAAAGTAAGATAAATTTAACGCTTGATTACAATTATTATAGTTATTTAGTATACTAAATATTAAATTTGTCTTTTAAAAAAAGGTTTGCACGTGTATGTTATATGGGAGCATAAGAAACTGCAAATAATAAAATGTGGAGTTGTTACAAATGATTATAGCTGTTTCATGAATTTGGCGTAGCTATGATATTTGGCATATTATCACGATACTTTACCACGATATAGACCTTAATTTATTTAATTTCGAACTTAGTCAAATTCGGTCCAAACATTAGTTATTCACAACACTCTATTCTCCAATTCAATTCAGATTAGGTTATTTTCAAACAAAGGTAAACTATTCTGAACGACTGGTTTGTTTATATTTCACTACATGTTGGTACAAACATCCATCTGCTTATTAAAATTAACTGAGCTACCCAATCTTAGTTCAGATTTCTTTTTCAAATGAAGTTTAAACTGTTAACTCATTAAAGACACTTTGAACCAAATCCATTCGTTCGTTTAAATTTATTATTATTATTATTATTATTATTATTATTATTATTATTATTATTATTATTATTATTATTATTATTATTATTATTATTATTATTATTATTATTATTATTATTAAAATTGTTTCACAACTTATGAACCAATGATTTGAAGCAATCTATGTCGGAAGAGTTTCCATTTACTGGTTCAGAAAATAAACAGATTTGTTTAATTTTAAATTTTCATTTTTCTCAGTGTAAAGATCCGTCGAATTGTATGTTTTTTAATACTCATAGTTCTTGTATTCATTGAATAAGACATATTTCACTGTAAGAAAGCGTAGTTATAAGGAATTAAGCAGAAAGTAAAAAGAAAAATGTAAACAAACTTGTATGTTATACGAAACTGAAAACAATCAAATATCAATTAATTTCGAAGCTCTAGTAGTAAAAAGACACTAAAATAACACTATTAAGTAAGAAGTTGTGTCAATTATTATATAAATTCTCCTGACACTGATGAACATGCTACTTATAAACATAATAAAACGATTAAGTTGAGTTGATTTTGAATTTAACGTCCCTTTCAGCAGCGAGGCTATATGAGACGAGACTTACTGATTAACGTGGAATCCGAACCACATGAGCTCCCACCGGGAAGCGAACCTGGATCTCCCACGCCAAAGACACGCACGCTAACCGTTTAGCCACAGAGGAGCTCAGTAAAATGATTGCGTTGTTCGTGAAAGAAATTATTTAAGTATCAGATATTCATTGTTATTTAATATTTTGTTGTAATAGACCTTAAGTTAACGTTTATCTGGGAAGAATTGATAGTAACCACACCACAAAAGTTGAGAAATGCTTTAATGGCATACTACAAGTTAACATGAACTATTATGAGTGTAATCCTGTTTCCTGCAAATGGTGTCATTTCAATTTTGGTGTTAGGTATGTTCTGTTTTGAGTCTACTTAAGCTTTTCAAATAAGTGTTGGTACAGTCCCCATCATGACGAGATATAATAAAATGTTGAAAAACATTCAACATAGCTGGTACCCTGGATTGAACTAGAACTTTTAGGCTGAAAAGCAAGCACACTAAAGCAAGCAGTACAATGATTATGCTATTTAGACTTAGTATGTGAGCATTAATGGTGAAATAGGATTATTAGGTCTATTAAATTTAAATATATGTACAATCTGAGGTTTGAAATAATTCACAAAGAAAGAAACATTAGGCCATGTATTGCGGTTTCTCACATTTTCTTTTTCACGAGTAATGTTAAGATCATGGGGAAAAAATAGTGACTTTCTGAACCTATTTTGTTACAAGTTCTTGTAAAATTGAGAGATACTTAAAATAACAAGCAGCAGGTGGTCGAAATAGCAAAAAATTTTCACCGAATTTCGATAGTCAAACGCAATTTTTTGCTCTTTTATCAGGCAGATATCGAGATAATATCTTGTTGAAGGTCAGGATTATTACTTTTTATTCTTAAATATACCTAGTAGGTATCTGTAGCCTCTATGCTGGAAGTGATTTCTTTCAAAAATATTGTACGGGTAGCGTAGGACAAAACAAAATATCAGAATTTGAACATTGTTTGGTGAAGGAGTGTTCTTCATAAGAGTGAAATGTAATTTATCTTTGCTACTGGGGATATTTTTATTCATATTCGACCGGAGAGAACCAAGTGAACGAGAAAGTATGTCTGGAAGTAACATGTTGGTTGCCAGGGACGTACGCAGGGGGTGGGTCCTGGGGGTCCGGACCCCCCAAAATTTCGACTTTTGTGTAAATTTAGCCTAATTTTAGGGACAATTTTAGGAATTTTAATATAAAATACCCTCATATTGAGTTTGGACCGCTCCCGAAATAAATTCCTGCGTACTCTACTGTTGGTTGCCCTAACCTTCTTTCCCTTCTCTTGCTTTCTCTCTCTTTTCTAAATAACATGACATTTTTAGTTTGGCGGGAATTGGTCACATGCTATTAAAAGTCATGTTATACTTCTTTTTTTAATATCAGAATATGAGCAACTCTAAAGGTGTGACTTCATTTTTATAACCATCTTGACCTCTCTCTCCGTGTGTGTGTGTAGGGGGGGACTAATTCAAATATTAAATTTAATGTTAAATTCGTAGTCGAAAGACATCATGTTCGATTGGATTGGGTTTGAATTTAGCGACCTCTCAGACAGCGAGGCTATATGAGAAGTGAAATCCAAACTGCGTGAGCTTCTGCCGAGAATCGAACAGGATGTCCTGCGCCGGAGAAGCTTACGCTGACTATATAGCCACGGGGGAGCTCTCATCATTTGCGAATTCTAATTAGAAAGTATTGGATTTAAATACCTTTTCCTCTTTGTACTGAAAATTAATTATGCATTTTAATTCGGAAATAATGTCTCGTTTTGTGCAATAGAAAATATTAATTTAGCCGAAATCATGTATTGTATAGAAAGACTGAAACTAGATTGGAATGAAGATTTCTGGTGAGTCTACAAGCAATCCTCAGCAACGATTCGCGAGGACAACTCAAGAACAAGTTTTCTCTTCTGAAAACAATAAGACCAGACCAGGGAGAAGGCCGTGGAAAGAGCAAGAGACCACCTGCTGCTCGAAAACCCTTTCATCTGAGCCGTTTTTACGCGCCGTATTTACGCTCGAAGTTAAAAGCAGCCAGACTTTTCAAGCGTATAAAAATTCGGTACGTAAACGTACGCCAGGTCCCATACACTAACGTATTGACAGCTGCTAACAAGACTAGCGCATGAAATTTTATGGCTACGACTGAAAAATACGTCAGTGTATGGCTGGTGTTATACGAGCCATACACTGACGTATTTTTCCGCCGTAGCCATAAAATTTCTTGCGCTAGTCTTGTTAGCAGCTGTCAATACGTTAGTGTATGGGGCCTGGCGTACGTTTACGTACCGAATTTTTATACGCTGGAAAAGTCTGGCTGCTTTTAACTTCGAGCGTAAATACGGCGCGTAAAAACGGCTCAGATGAAAGGGTTTTCGAGCAGCAGGTGGTCTCTTGCCCTTTCCACGGCCTTCTCCCTGGTCTCGTCTTATTGTTTTCAGAAGAGAAAACCTGTTCTTGTGTTGTCCTCGCGAATCGTTGCTGAGGTTTGCTGGTAGACTCACCAGAAATCATCATTCCAATCTAGTTTCAGTCTTTCCATACAAGATACGATTTCGGCTAAACTAATATTTCCTATTGCACAAAACGAGACATTATTTCCTAATTAAAATTCATAATTAATTTTGAGTGCACAGAGAAAAAGGTATTTAAATCCAATACTTCCTAATCTGAATTCGCAAATTATGAGAGCTCCTCCGTGGCTATATAGTCAGCGTACCCGTCCTCTGTGCGGGGCGCCCTGTTCGATTCTAGGCGGGAGCTCATGCAGTTCGGGTTCTACTTCTCATATAGGCTCGCTAAACTTATCGAACCTCATGCCTTTCGACTAGAAATTTAAGATTTAATTTAATATTTGGACATTAGTTTTTTTTTTTCACACAGGTAAAGGCGCATATAAAGATGAAGTCACACCTTCAGAGTTACCCATGTTGTGATACTGAAATGAAATCTTTGAGTTTAACTTCCCACGATTATGCCATTTAGACTAAAGAATACAATAATTAAGGCAAGTGAATGATGATGAGAGAATTGGTGGAATGAAATTTGGGAGGAAACGAGAGTACCCTGAAAAAACCCACGGACATGATGTTGCCCACACAAACTTATTTGCACGGGGATTGAACCAGGACCCCACGCACCAGAGATAAGTGCTTTAGCACTGAGCCGCTGTGGCCCTCTGTTGTGATATTTAAAAAAAAAGCATGACTGTCAATAGCATTTGACCAATTCTTGCCGAATTGAAAATTATCTATAAATCATATGTTGCTCCCACTATTGAGTATTGTTCTCCTATCTGGTCTATGGCCTGCCCTACTCATTTAAAAAATTAAATTCAGTAATTAATTTCTTTTTAGCCATTGTATCCTACCGAGTACCTCACCTCCGAACACTTCCAAAAAATAACGTTTTAAAATCCCTCAATATCAAACCTCCCCTAGTGAGAAACAAAATTTCTGACCTAATATTTTTCCAAAAAATTATAAATGGCCACATATCATATGAACAGTTGTTAAGTCAGATCAATTTTCGCGTACCCGCGAGAACAACACGGTCTAGTGATCTCTTTTACACTCGAGCTGTGAGAGTTAATATTATCCAAAGGTCTCTTCTAAACAAAATTAGATCAGTGCCTATAATCAGTTACCAGAAACTGTAGACGTTTTTTCAAGTGAGTATACTTTCAGATCATCTATAAATAAGCTATTTTTGTAATGTCGCTGTTGTCTTGTACCATCTTGACCTCAAATTGTTATTAAATTGTTATCAAATTGTTAAAATGTTTCAGAGTAAAATGGCCTAGTGCTGTATCTGTAAGTTTAAATAGTAGTAATCCTGACCTTGAACAAGATACTATCCGATATTTCCCTGATAACACGGAGCAAATAATTGAGTTTGAATATCGAAATTCGATGACGATTCTTGCTATTTTGACAATTTGCTGCTTGTTATTTTAAATACTTTCTCAACTTTACAAGAATTTATAGCGAAATAGGTTCAGAAAGTAACTATTTTTTCACGCGATCTTGATATTACTCGTAAAAAAATTCAATAAACCACGATGTTTCTTTCTTCGTATATTGTTCCAAACCTCAGTTTGTGCAAATATTTAAATCTAAATAATAATCCTATTTCATCATTAATGCTTATATACTAAGTTAAATAGCAAATCGTTGTACAGTTTTTTTGTTTTTCTGTATGGTTGCTTCCCAGCCGTAAAAGTTCTGGTTCAATTCGAGGTGCCGGCCATGTTGAATATTTTTCAACATTGTATTATATCTCATCATGATGGGGATATGTTTACGAACACTTACCTGAAAAGTACAATAGATGTAAGCCCAAAAGAGATCATAACTAAGACCAGAATTGAAAATTACACCCATTTACAGGAAATACACTCATAAATTTATATTAACTTATTAAAGCATTTCTCAATCTCAGTGTTGGGAGTACTATCAAACCTTCCTAGATAAATGTCAACTTAAGGTATATTGCCATAAAATATTATGTAACACTCAATACTTGTCATTTAAATAATTTATTTCACGAACAACTCAATCGTTTTACCATGTTTGTAAGTAGTATATGCATCATTATTAGGAGAATTGACATGACGCAATCTGCTACTTAATAGTGTATACTTTTTATAGACATACTTTTCATAGTTTAGTAGAAACTCATCTTCAAGACTGCTTCGTGTGGATGTTTCCATATTGCAGGCTATTAATTAAACATTTATTTATGAAATATGAACTATCACCTAAGGCGTTTTTCAGAAATTCGAAAAAAATTCTCCCTCAAGAGTAAACTACCCGTTGTGGATCTTTTCAGGGAAAATTAGTTACGTCATATTGTCCAGTTATTAATAAACCATTTATTTATCAATTACGAACCAAATTAACTGACTCGTGTTTGAGAAAATATCTCGAAAAAAACTCATAGGCAAGAGTAAACTAACCTTTTTGTATTTTTACCACAGAAATAACTTATGCCAAATAGTAAAAGTGGGAATGAAATATCGATGTACGAGAAGAATCGTTAGAGTCATTTTCGATAAAATCGCGTTTGTCTTTTTATTTTCATCTATCAGTGAACTTCCTTTATTTTGGGGGATAGGAAGAAAATTCGAAAACCTTCCCTTGGAAATCTGATAAAGGTATTAAGTTTAGAAATTTATCACTCGAATTTAAAGAAAATTATCCGATGTTGAGTTCGCTCTTACTACTACTCAATTGATTTGTATGTATATGTGGAAACCCTCAAGTTCGGGTGGATTTTACCCTCATGTCACATACCCGACAGCAAGAACGAAGAAAAAAGTCATTAAGTTTAAAACATTTTTTTAATACAGTAAATTACTAAAGACTACATTTAAAGAAACCATAAAAATAAACAGTGATAAACTGGCAATAAACGAAAACCAGAGTAGAACTGAATTTAACCTGACCCCGCACGCTAACACCGGGCGACGGTAATTTTGTCACCGGAAAATTCGTCACGGTAATTTTGTCACCAAAATATTACCATATAGGTAATTTCGTCACCGAAAATAATGTCACGATAATTTCATCACCAGTGTCTTTTAGAACATAATACAAGTACAATGAATGAACTCGAAAAAGTTTTTGAAATTGTTTTCTTTAATCTTCAACTGCCAAAACTATGCAGCATAATCAAAATATATTATTATTATTAAATAAAGAGTTACATATTTTAGATATTGTATTTGAGACAAGAGATAAAAGTTTCCAGTAATTCTATCACAGAAATATTGTCATATAGGAAATTTTGTCACGGTTATTTCTTCACATTTGTTGAATTAAATAGAGACAAAGCAAACGATCAAACAGCTTACGTTATTTTAATAACGTTGCTTCGCATTCGGGAGGTCGCGGGTTCGAATCCCGTTGCCGACCATCCTGACTGAGGTTTTCCAGGGTTTCCCTCAGTCCTACCAGGCAAATGCCGGGATGGTACCTACTAAACAGGCCCTGGCCGATACCTTCCCAAATCCTTTCCATTGTTATTGTTGTTGAATATCCAGTGTAAAATGGCCTCTGAGCTGTATCTGGTGATTGTTAAATAAAATAAATAAAATAAATAAATAATAAAACTTAGAAAACAATTCAGTTGGTGTTGAACTCTGCAAAATTGAAGTTTCTGTTACTCGAAGCAAGAACAAGCACCAGTAGAAGAAAATAATGTCTGCTTGAGCAAATGTTAAAAGCACAGGCAACATGGGACAATAATGGGTTCATTATTCACTATTTAGAAATATTAAATTTCGCGAATATCAAAATTTCAGAACAGAAAATAATAAACAAATATGGGAAGATACGCCAATCTGTTAATTTTCCCGCAGAATAGACGAAAATGTTCATCGTTCTAGTACCGTTCTCTGAGCCCAAACTCTTGGACCTTCCAAGTTAACAGAGTCATTTGAAAAGAGTGGCTTTTTTTTAGGAGCTATTAAAAGAATTATATTATATTTCAATTCTGAGTAAACATTGGCAAATTGTTATTGGATATATGTGGAGACCAAATTTCTATAAAGGAAGAAAAACGTATAAATATTTCCGGATGTTTCCTTTAAATATAGTCTTATGAAGCTATTAAAAAGTGAAACATGGATGGTGAACGCCAACTTTTCAATGGCGCCAAAAAAAAAAAAAAAGTGTATGTTATTTGAGGTGAGACTTCCTTTACTAGGTATACGCCCTAATGTAGACCAAGACACAAAATTCATATGAAGAACTGTTTCGTGCGGTGGTGCATCAGTGCAGTGAATTTAGTGAATATCCGGACCTGTAACTATGGTAATGGATTTTGATATAGCGTAAATGGTGGCTGTGCAACTTTTGGCGATTCAACTCGTTTATAGCGTTACTTTTTTCACCTGACTCAGTCAACATGGAGGAAGGTCCAAGAGCTTGGACTCTTAGAACGGTACAAAAGCAATGAAAATTTTCGTCTATTTTGCGAGAAAATAAACAGATTTGCATTTCTTCCAATAGCAGATGTGCATCAATTAATACAAGTGACTTCGTAGGAAGAGCTGGAACTTCTGGACTATTTTGATAGCACTTACGTGTCAAACACGTATCGCCCTGTTAAAGCTCGGTCTGGGAATATTTGTTTGCGTAATGTGCCCCGTCTATATCCCCCAGAGAATTGGAACGTTCACCAGGCTACCTTTAGCAGCAATTCTAGGATAATTAATATTTGTGAATTGTGGAACTAGAAGTTTCATCATCTAGTAGGAATGTCCCACGCAACTATTTGGAAGCTTATTCATGAAATTCAACAAGTTGAAGCAACGGTTTCAGCTGTGCTTCATCAAGATGCTGTGGGGCAACCACCCAAACAGCAAACTAGAAGAGTGTTTCAGATCATTTAGAAACGGCTCTAGTCTTTGTGCTTAACGTATAACACTGGAACTAAATGTTAAAAAAAAAAAAATTGCTTGTTGTTTCCTATAGTAGAATGAACATGTAAACCATTTATTGCATTAATACAAGTTATATTTTGTTTGCTAATTTTTTGTTCTGAAATTTTAATATTGCCAAAACTTATATTTGTAAATAGTGATATATAAATCCATTACTGGCCCATTTTGCCTGTGCTTTTAACATTTGCTGAAACTGACATTATGTTATTTTACTGCTGTTTGTTCTTGCTTCGAGTATCCGAAACTTTGATTTTCCAGAGTCGAACACTAACTGAATTGTTTTTCAACTTTGATTAAGATAAGGTCAGCTGTTTTGGTCGTTTACTTTGTCTCTACTTAGTTCAACAAAGATGAAAAAATGACCATGACAAAATTTCCTGCATGCTAATATTTTGGTGACAAAATTACCGGTGACGAAAATTCCGGTGATGAAATTACCCAAGTCCGCTAACACCCAACCTTTCAATAAATAAATATTTAAATGATTTTTAACAACTAGATAAAAACTAAATGGCAAGATAAACTTTGAAATAAAAAAAAAGGTAGGTGGAAGCAGCGGGGAGGATCCCTTCAACTTACAAAAGCCGAGGTAACAAGGATCAAACTGTTTCTAAAGATGGGGCCGGACAGCGACGTAGCGAGCGTTACAAGATTGGGGGGGGGGGAGAAATGAAACTTGAAATTGCCAAGTCTTGATAAAAAAAAATGCCACACTTACCAACCCTGTGGAAAACTTTACAGCAACCTTATTTTCATATTCGTCCCATTTCATGCCCCATCTGAGATATGAATACGAATAACCCCCCGGTTTCGAGTCCAATTTCACAGCTCAATTCAGGATCATTATCATCACCCATGATGCACAACTGTTAATTTGACAACTCATGGTTATCATAGTTTAGGTAATCCCCGCCAGCCAATCCTTACGAGAAGTGCGCAGAGCTTTTTTTTATGTTCTCCAGTCTCCTCCCACTTCGATATCATGATTTCGCATTCTGATGAAAAGTATTAAATACCGGCAGGAAAAATACTAATATTTAACCTCCCTTTTAGGCGCCCCACCAGTCACGCGCCCGGGGCACGTGAATTGCTTTCTTCCCCATAGTTGCGGCCCTGTGAACTACGTAACATGCAATGGTTACGTAATGCTTTGACTTATAAATACGTACTATAAAGAAAGGAAGAACTTCAATTTTTGTTTAACTTTCCGAAAGAAGCAACTACGGGATTAAAAATAAGGTAGGAATGACAACTCATCTGTACGAAAATGAAGTGAAAGACACGCCGGTCTATGCTTTCACCCAGCAGACGTATTGTTTGGCCCTCCAGAATGTGACTTTTGGAATCATGCACTTAAGTTTACAAAATGACTCGACTCATCCATTGTAGCTTCCCCCCATCGAACGCCTGAGAAACCTACTGTGGCCCCCCAGTGCCGTGCCATGGAAATCAGCGCCTGGGGCGAGAGTATACGACGGCGCCCACGTACAATATGAGTGAGATCGAAATAGCAACCACGAAGCGCCATCATGGTTTGCGCGAAGCGTAAGAAAATTTTCAAAACTAAACCTTGCTTTTCCTTGATTTTGAGCACTTTTTATTACTTTTTCCTTCCATTTTATACATGTGCGCATATATTTTCCTCTGGACGAGATTACACGATGGCGCCCCCGTACATATGAGTGAGATCAACATACCAACCGCGAAGCGCCACCATGGTTGAAACGAAGCGTAAGAAAATTTTCAGAAATAAACCCTGATTTTCCTTGATTTTGAGCAATTTTTGTTACTTTTTCCCTTCCATTTTATATATGTGCACATATATTTTCCTAACATGAGTAACATTATAGGACCACCTCCTAAAGCAGAAAGAGGATTTAAGTACATACTAGTAATATTCCTCTAATTTTTCATTTCTTTCTTTTTTCTTTCGTTCTCTTCTTTTTCTATCCAAATTTTGCGCCCCCTTACTTCGGCGCCCGGGGCTGTCGCCCCGCTCTCCCCCTTATACAAGGCACTGGCTATACCATTCCCAAAACACACTTCTGTTCAATTCTCCCTACTCGAAAAGCCCTGTGAATAGAAAGTCTTACTGCAAAACAGAACTGAAAAAAAAAGTTTATACTAACCAATCACTGCCTTGTTCTTGTTTTATTAATATCAATTCTTATTAGTTTCATTAATCTCCACAATATGCTTGTTGTCTTGTATACGCTCTTGTATCAAATGCTTTTGTTTCCAATATAACTGCCACCGAAAAGCCTCTTCTATCTGTCTTTGTTTTAATTTTGTACGCCACCTCTATTGTGCTTTTGTCAGTGGTACAATTTCTCGATTTTTTTATTGAAGATTCTTCAAAATGTTTAGGAATATCAAATGAACAAAAGTGAAGTGTGATCACATGCAACAAGTAAAGGAGCTTTGAACGAATATATCAATTTATTTCAAGATAGGAAACTACACAAAATTTATGCCAAATCTATAAAAGAATATAAGTTACAGCAACTGGGTATCTAAGAAAATGTTAAACCAAATAAGTCAATTGAACAAAACGGCATTCTTCAAGTTGCCAACTAGGTATTTTAATTTGCCAACTTGTCAAGAAATTGGTAACTTTGAGGGGAGAAACTCCCCCTTTACCCCCCTTAATGACGCCCCTGGGGCTGGAGGTAGTTGTATAAGTCTTGTTTTTCCTTTCTGGCCTATTTTGAGCTGTGGATAACATAATAAAAATTGGTATCCCGTGAGGGGATAATTTATTCTATTTGTTACTACTATATTCTTCGTTAATTTTGTAAGAAAAAAAAAAACGAAAGCTGCAACCATTAATAAATCATATTTTCTTTAAATTGAATTTATCATTCAGTAGCCCACTTTTTAATCACCAAAGTCAACAGTCTAAAACATTGTATAACAAAAAAATCAATCAATTATTCAATTATCGGAACACTCCTTTACTCCCTTATTCTTTGTAAACTGCAGTTCCAAACAATAGGCTTATTTCGGAAGGTAAGAGGAAACCACACATCAAATTCATTCAGATTGTATTAAATCATCATCGTGTCTGTTTAGAAATTTAAATGTTTGCAATTTATATCGTAAAAAATTTAATATAACTTTTTCCGTGTCCTGTGTCCTCCTCCTTCGAAGTACGATTATATAAATATTTAGTGATCTCAGATCACTAAGTACAATGATCTAAGATTGTACCAAAAATAGGCCAAATGGATTGAGCTGCTTGGACGTAATATAGATAAATGTGAATTTTTAATCCTCTTCGGCGTGGCTCCCAGTCTGTTTCTTCTATGCTTTCTTTTTATTTTTTTACTTAACAACACAATGTTTATAGCACCTGCACTGAAAAACATGGCCCCAGATAGATCCATCTTGTTCAAGCAACTTGAGTAAACTGGAAAACGACCATGTGCTCAAACAACAGGCAAGAGGAAGAGCGAAAAATGACCGCTTCTTTTTCTTCTTCTTTTACGCGCCTATTTTTACGCTAGGTGTATGGGCCAACTTACGGACCGAAATTTACGACATCATTTTACGGACCGAAAATGCGCGCTGAAAATACGCTAGTGTATGTTGGCCTTTATAAAACACAAAAGAGAACAACAGGAGCAGAGGCAATCTCGTTTATATAACGATTTAAGAAAATATGTATTTCCAACACGAACCAACAGAGCCTTACACTTTGGAAATTATGTTGGAAGTACGTATGAATCTTGCTGTTCATGTCTCTCGCTGCCGAAGCACGTGTGAGCCGCGGAGTAATACATTTCGCTTTGTTTACATCTACTTTGTTCTAAGGCTGGAAAGACTTTAGCCGCCTTATGCAGAGTCGTTTTGACGTTATGATTAGCGTCATACTAAAAACCTGACTACTGCAGAGAACATATGTTAGTCGAACTCTTTAGTACGCTACTAATCACACATCAAAACGACTCTGCATAAGGCCCTAGTTGTTTTACTCATGTCTAGGCATAAAAAGTCCCCCTCCAAAAAATACATGTACAGTATTTTATTTTTACTAGTCTTGGTTAATTTAAGGAACTTTCACAATTTCAAGTTATCAGAGCTTGAACAAATGATAATTCCAGTTATAGAGGTTATATAGTCATTTTAATTAGGATGGTGCAACCTCGATATCTCGAATAGAGTCTATTTGTTTGTGGCCTTGATAACTCGAACCTTGTTTAGTCGAAAAATTCGATTACTCGAATTTTTGTCTATTCTCTTCAGCTTCGAGTTATCGATGTCCCATTGTTTATATGCGATGAAAAAATGACTGCAAGTTATCTTAATGTGGGTGAAGTGATGGAGGAAGAAAATTTGCTAGGTCGAATGAAATCGAACAAGGAACTGTTATGAATATTATGATAAGTACGGAAAAAGTAATTTTAGTTGTATTTGAAAATAAGGAGGAGAAATTGTTTGGGGTTTGGCCCAGAAAAAAATTCTATAATGAGAATCGTGATAAAAGGAAAAGGGAACACAAGTGGAAGTTACAATTCATAGATGCTATGAAATGAAATCTTTACGTTTTACGTCCCTCGATTTTGCCGGCAAGACTAAAGGAGACGGTGAAGATGAGAAATGAATGCAATGCTGGAATGGAGAAAGTGGGAAGAGTGGAAGAACAAGAGAAAGCCCATGCACACGGCTTGTCCACCACAAAGTTCACTTGGCGCGAGTTGGAATTGAACCAAGGACTCCATGCACCAGAAGTGAACGCTCTAACACTGAGCCACCACGGCCCCAATTAATGGACGGTATTAACATTTTTTTTTTTTTAAAAAAAAGATGATTCGTCGTGATAAAGACGATAGCAAAGGACGTTCTTAGTTTCCGGGAGTTATCTGGTTCGATTCCCGTAAAAGTAAGTTTGTGATGGACAATATCGTGTCCATGGGTTTCCTCCCACTTTCTCATTCTACCAGCTATTCCATCATCAGTTACTTGCTTTAATGATCGTCTCCCTGACGCTAGAGGACATGATGGTGGGACGTTAAGTTGAAAGATTTTATTTCGAAGATTTAGTTTGCACCAATAATTCCAAAATATCAATATGAGAAGACAATGATACACTGACCGCCGTGTGCAGCAACGAAGTTCAAATGGGCGGTCAAGTATACAAGTTCAAAATTGAACTTTCTAACTTGAACGCAGTTGAAAGAGTTCTGTTGCACCATTGAAAACCCAAAAGTTAGACTCCGAAAATCGACCATTCAAGGTTGAAACTAGTTCATCCGCTACTTGGTCGAGAATTAACATTGTACTTGGTTGGTGCATACGGCCGTATCTTACTTCTGAGGTCGCCGGGGTTAGTGAGGTAGTCCTATGATCTAGATTTTATACAGGCGAGTTAGTATAGCGAGAAACGGTTAACTATGCATCTTATTCTGTGCACTAGGGCTGGGTTAACTCATCTGGAGGCCCGGAGCTAAAGAAAAAAAAATGTGGTCCCTTCTGACTTAACCTAATACATTTCTGTGAAAGTACTGTAGGAAAAGTTAAGGCAATATGTTTAATATTTTTGGTCATATTTTATTTTATGATGATTGTATCTCCATGATTCTTTTTAGATAGCCAGCAGAGATTTTGATCACAATGGAGACCCCTGTCCATCTGGAGGCCCGGTTCTATAGCTAGGGATGCGCACGAGACGAGTCGAGACAGGATTTTCCTGACAAAATTCGAGTCGAGACACGACTCTTCCAATAGAGAAATATACATTTTTCGAGTCGAGACATCACTTTTACAGCATATTTTCGAGACGAGACAGCCACAAATCTTGTCTCATGCGCATCCCTATCTATAGCTCCCTAAGCCCCTCCTTAATTCGTCCTTGCTGTGCACTCGGTAACTGCACCGGGTTCAAGCCCCGGAAGTTGTTCGAAACAGTGGCGGTTCTAGCCCGGGGCCGGAGGTCTAGGCCCTCCAGTTTTTTGATTAACAATAATAATTTAAGCTATTAGTTATATATTTTTGGAAGTTTATAATTAAATCATGATACGCTTATCACCGTCTTGGTTCTGGATGCTGCCCCAGATTTTAGCTTCTAGATCCGCTTCTGGTTCAAATTCTACTTTAATGGTAGGTCCCGTCCTTCATAACCTCGGTGTTGCAGAAGACAAAACACAAAAAACAAATGAAATGAAATCTTTCAGTTTAACGTCCCATGATCATGCCCTTACGACAAAAGGAGACGATGATTGACGCAAGTGAATAATGATGGAAGAATTGATGGAATGAGAAAGTGGGAGGAAACGGGCGCAGCCAGTGAAATCCCATAGACACGATGTTGTCCACCACAAACTTACTTATTTGGGGATCTCTGATCCACCTGCACTCTTACGTAAAACACAAAACTTGTAGGTTATGACAAAACATACCAACATTATCGTAATGCTAACGAGCAATGTGTGTAATGTGTGACGTTCCCAAGAATAAGACGTTTAGTGTTGGCCGTACTGGACTTCACGTGAAGTGATGCGTCATTTCTTAAGATTAGGACAATCTATCGACACCTCACTCATCAAATTCTGCCAGTCGTCAATTTTCTACGTAAATGAAACACACTTTTTAAGTTCCACACAGTTGAGTAAAGACAGGAAAATAACACTTTTCTACAATACGCTACACGCAACTAGCGTTATTGCAATTTAACCTTAATTTAGTTTGAATGTTGTAAATTGTAAGCACTAGTGAAGAGGTTCACTTACTAATTAAGTTAATTGACAAACAAAAGGCTGTTCACTCATGAATCCAATATTTGGCGAACATTAATGCTTTTTGTAATTAGTTCAACTATCCTGGTTAACTAATAACCTAGAACGTCTATCTCTCGTTTTAGGGTTAGATTGAAAAAAAAAAAAAAAAAAAACTACGTTACGTAAATAGAATCTTCAACCGAATCCAAAACATAATTTGATTCGCATTTGACATTGACAGTAATTCTCTTTCAAGTTGGGAGATTTATCATTGTTATGTTCTAGTCATGAGAAGTAAGGATTCTACATAATGATATAACGACATGATACATATTGATGCGCACGAGACGAGTCGAGACATAATTTTCCTGACAAAATTCGAGTCAAAACACGGCTCTCCCAACATTTTTCGAGTCGAGACATTACTTTTACAGTACATTTTCAAGACGAGACAGCCACAAATTTTGTCTCGTGCGCATCCCTAATGATACATGCATAATCAACTGTACAATTAATACTGTAAGCCAGTTACAAATCAATTTCCACAAAGTGGCTTATGTACCTATCTACATTCTGCCTGCTGAAATTCAGCAGACTTCAATTTACTACTTGGTCTATATATACAGTATTCTGGAAGGCAGGAGCGCACCCAGAAATTTTTGTTTGGGGTGTCCAAAACTACAAGCGACTACGTCTATGTAGTATTGAACGAGTATTATTCTATACCCGATAAGTAATTGTACTTTTACCTATATTTTCAGAAAAGAATGATAGAACCAGATTGTTTCTATAAAAGAAAGAGAAGTGTAAAATCAAATGGTCATGCTACATCAATTATTTTCCTTCTAAACAACTATAATTTTATTAAGAAAGTTACTAATTATAGCTACTACATATGTATACTATGTATACTATGTTACTAAGTTACATATGTATACTATGTATACTAAGTTACATATGTATACTATGTTAAATTCGGAAGTTCTTTTTAGGGGTTCCGGACCTGATGGACCTCCCGTGGGTACGCCCTTGGAAAGGGCTGACAATTAATGCTTGGATGGTAAAGGTTCTTGAGGCATGTGTTGTTCAAGTTTGATTTCAAAAATTATATTGTAGTTTCGGATAGAATAGTAATGTTCGCCCTACTAAATTGATACAGAGAACTATACCTTGGAAATATTTGACATTACACATTTGGAGGTTAAGAGTACAATAAATGGACATGAAGATGTATACAGTATAAATTGTCAATATGGTTTGTATTTATAGGGTAGACAATATTAGTAGGGCTAATCAGTTGAAGTAAACTTTTCGGAAACGAAATAGTTGCCAAAATTAGTTGGTAAATTTTCTATTTATTTCTGAATACTTAACTGTTCCCTTGAGATATAATATTTTAATTTTCAGTACTTGATTTCAACACATCAATGTTTTATGTCTGAGATCCTGAAATTGAAGGAAGTTATGAAATAATATGACACTGTTTTGACAATTATTCACAACAGTTGATTGAGAACGAAGCATTTCTACCTATCGCCCTACATATTTGACGATATAATGATCTGCTACTGCAAATTTAGCTAACTATAATGTTGTTTTTATCGGGTTATTTCTTCTCAGTTTTAGACACATGCGAGGTGTAACAAAGTATAACAAGTATAAAAAATTCGTTTCACATTTCTTAAAAAGAATTTCAATGCTGTGTCTGAGCTAGCAAACATCGTTGTTTTGACCAAATTCATATCTCAATTAAGCAAGGGCGCCCACTTCTCTGTAACTTTGGGGAAGGGGGGGTACTCAGATGTGTTTGGTTGCAGAAAGCGCCTAAGAAGACATACATGAGGATTTTAAGACAAATTGAATTCAAATTATGCCAAATATTGCATATTCATAAAAATTACATATAACAATATATATATATATATATATATATATATATATATATATATATATATATATATATATATATATATATATATAAACAATAAAAATACATATTCATAAAAATACATGGGGCCCACTTGAGCATTGGGGCGAGCCACCGGCTCCCCAGAATCGGCGCCCTTGCAATTAAGTACCTACTTATCTGACAACTTCGTAGGACTCTAGCCTGTTATTAATTGTTGTCATTATTTGAATCAATTGTGATTCAACAGAATTGTGATGTGATCCTTTTGGATACGTAAACTTTTTTTTCGGTATTGGCTATAATTCCTGATTTGTCAAAACAGTGAAATCCAATATTTGATATTTTAGATGAGTGGCATAGAAGGACATACTGATCTTGCCCCCAAAGTAGCAAGTTGCTAAAATTATGACTCATCTAAGAATGCAATACAACAATATTTTTTCAATTATTCACAAACGTAGAGCGAAATAATTTCTTCGACTCTGAAAGTGGTAACAACCAAACAGTGGTCAAAGTGAGACGGTATGCGGCGGTATGCCATACCGCCTCTGGTTTTTCAGTAATGAGGACATACCGTCTCTGGTTTTTCAGATTCAGTGATCAAGACAATATTTAAATAGCCGGTTTGTTGATTCAAAATCATAATAAAACATACCGCCTCTGCTTTTTTTTCCACTTTGAACCCTGCAGCCAAAGAATACTCTGAACTGAAGATCAAACCGTTGTTGATAAAGACTTGTATAGGAGGTGCGTCTCCTGAAGAACGACTTTGTAAGAACATTGAAAGAATAGAATTTGGAGGTTGCTTCCTTTCTGAATAAATGCCAAGGCTTTCTCTTCTGAATACTAGACATCAAATGAAATGTGAGAGACAACGAAGGGTCAGCCATGTAAGAAATGCAGCAGAATTTGAAAGATAATTTTGCACAGAGTTTCCATAGAGGTCTTCGGAGGGTCGCCATATTGTATTTTCTAGAAGGAAATGAGGAAGGGGATGAAGAACAGAACACAGGAACGCTGCAATTACGTCAACACAATGAGCGTAGGGCTATTCATCCCCTTTCGCAGGCTGCAGTTTGCATAACGGGTCTTGGGTCGTTCACCGTACACCCCCAGCTGCACCACCCCTACCCTTTTCTCCTTTGTGGTGGTCGATGGGATGTCCGCTAAAATAGTAGATGGAGCTGCCCCACTGCTCTATTAATTGCACGAGAAAACTTTCATTTTTCTTTTCAGTGGAGGTGGGTCGAGGAAAAAACACAGCCCCCAGCAGATGGTCGTTCCGTTCTCTTTTCTTCAAGACACGAAAACAACAGGCCAGCTTCCAAAAATTAATAGAACTCACTATTCTGTTTCTCCTCATTGGCAAACATCGAAATAGAAATGCAATCCATACTCTGCATGATTTTGCTGCATTGCCCAAGCAGCACCAATGTAAATCTGTAGAACAACCCATCTTATAATCAGTCGTTTATAACCTTATATCGCAATACGACAATAACTCATTTGTATCATGCTCCAAGCTCATCGGTTTATTGGCATTCTGAGGCATCAATATAGAAGGATTCTACTAACCTCCGTAGTAAACATAAGGATTCCGTACATTTGTACAATATACCGCTGTCCGAATAACGGATTTTTCTCAGTGTAGTGACTTGTAGTATTGGACCCTCCCCCAAAGCTTGACCCCCCCCCCCAACAAAAAATTCTGAGTGCGAGCCTGGTCCATCGTACACTCACCTTAAATTTGCGAAAGAACGAGCCTATAGGGTGAGTATACACTATATTTTGAGTACAATCTGGCGTATTGTCACAAAAAATGCTAGCATTGTACCACTGGACGGTAGACTTCTTTATCAACAGTCATTATTCTTCAACATTTTATTACTGAACTCAATAATTATTTCTGTTTGGTATTCAAGAAGTCTTCGGTAACTACTTGTACGAGTTGAACTTAAGAGTCTTTATCCCGGCGAAATTAAAATAGCGCTAATTTTACAGTAGTTATGTGATATCTTCAAATAGATAAAAGATAATCGAAATGTGGAACAAGAGCGCCCTAAACAATATTATTTTACATGAGAAACCGTTATCACGACTCACTTATCTGCTTTCGATTTCGAGCCATTTTGAAAATCGGCATTTATTTTCGCGTTTCTAAACAGCTGAAAACGGAAAGCCACTAGGTGACTTGTGATGACGGTACCTGACGCAAAATAATATTGTCTAGGGCGCTCTTGTTTCATATTTCAATTATCTTTTATCTATTTGAAGATACCACATAATTACTGTAAAATTAGCGGTATTTTAATTTTGCCGGGATGAAGACTCTTAAGTGTTTAATACAATGTCTTGTTTGAAGATGGATGATGACAACCATTTTGTTTGAAAGCTATAACTTTCTGGTAAACTACCGGTTTATTATAACAACTCGGTGTTTCAAAGGTGTACTGTATTTATAGATAATGAAACATTGCCCTATATAGCAATAAGAAATTTAAATTAACTACTCACATTCATTTGCATATTCAGATAACTTTACCCATTTTGTTTGCCTAATATATTCACAAATGACTCAAACAGTAGGGGGTCTATACTGTGGATACAGAGTGAGAAATGTTTCTTAGATCACTTTTTCGTTAGCACTAATGACCGAGCTAATAGGGATGCGCACGAGACGAGTCGAGACAGGAGGTAAAGCGAAAAATCACTTTAGCCCTAATTCGTTAATGTATCTTTTGATCAAGTTATTACAATAAACATGTACGTTATATATTTCAGAAAGGACACTCTTGAATTAAGAGATGTCGAAATTCTATCTAAGAAGCCACAAATAAAAGTCACCGCACATAATCCAACTTAAAGCCGTCAGGTCTGCCATAGCCTTTTCTGATAGGCCTATAGGTATATGAGCGGATACAAGATTTGATCAAGGGGTCAGACATATCCACATGTTGGGGCCGCGGCGGCTCAGTGGTAGAGCGTTCACTTCTGGTGCAGCATAGGGTCCTTGGTTCGATCCCAGCTGGCGCAAAGTAAGTTTTGTGGGTGGATACATGGATTTTCACGAGGTTCTCCCATTTCCTCCCACCTTCTTCATTCCACCATTCATTTTTCATCATCGTTCTCCCTCAGGGGCGGATCCAGGACCGACTTTGGGGGGGGGGGTTGTCATACTGCTACTTAGAGCTACTTTTAAGAACTTCAAACTCTGGGATGGATTTTATTTATATATATAAAATAAATAAGTTTCTTCTTCTGGGGGGCAATCGCCCCGATCACCCCCTGGATCCGCCACTGTTCTCCCTTAGCCTCGGTGTATAATCGTGGGACGCTAAACCGAAAGATTCCCTTTCATTTCATTTCATTTCATGTTACTTTATCCGCAATAAAATGCGATCAAGTACTTCCGGGGACAGATGCATGGTCCTGCAATCCAGCTCTCTTCAAAGTGGTAAGGGTTGATCTCTGCTCCCGCCAATTTCACTGGTCGATCGTGGCTTCGAACCCTCATTAATTGAAGTACCGCCCTTCATAATTAACCAATATTATTTGCGTTCAACCGCTCAGAGAAGACTATAGCTATCCTGGATCTAAAATGATATAGTCCCGAGTTCGATACCCTATGTGAAAATCTTTAAAAAATTGTTCGCATTGCGGTGGTTGTGTTGTGAGTTCATATATATATAATATAGTCTGCATGCCAAAAGAAAAAGAAGGAAACTTAAGAGTCTTCATCCCGGCGAAATTAAAATAAAGTTAATTTTACAGTAATTATGTGATTTCTTCAAATAGATAAAAGATAATCGAAATGTGGAACAAGAGCGCCCTAGACATTATTATTTTACATGAGAAACCGTTATCACGACTCACTTATCTGCTTTCGATTTCCAGCCATTTTGAAAATCGGCATTTATTTTCGCGTTTCTAAACAGCTGAAAACGGAAAGCCACTAGAAAATTAAACAAATCAAATATTTTTCTGATTTTATTCGCAATACGTTGACTATGATTGTGTATCAGTTTGGAAAGCCACTAGGTGACTTGTGATGACGGTACCTCACGCAAAATAATATTGTCTAGGGCGCTGTTGTTCCATATTTCAATTATCTTTTATCTATTTGAAGATATCACATAATTACTGTAAAATTAGCGGTATTTTAATTTCGCCGGGATGAAGGCTCTTAAAAGTTCGATAAACAAACAAACCACAACATTACAAGTTTTGCTACGAGAGCGGGAGGCTCCGATATATGTAGTGCTATAAAGTTTGACGATTTTTATTACCATGTTATTATACTATTATATTAAAATGTGTATCTTAAACTCGAAGGGGCGGTAACAAATAACGGCCCTGATATTATATCCTATATTATGCATAAATTTGTTTCCGTATTTTATTTATTAAAATTTGGTTTTATTTAAATGTATACCGTTTGTTGTTTATTCATTATATCAATTTGATCTTTTTTATACAAAAGGAAAAAGTAAATGGAAAAAGAACCCTTTATTCTTCAACAATATAACCCGTTTTTATTCACCTGCTAACGGGATCTCTCTTTTATATATATATAAATAAACAACATATGCAGAAGTGTTGCACTTTTTTCGTTCTATGTTGCCTGGCTGCACCTGTGCCTCGAAAGAGCTTCAGGTACAGGAGCCACTTTAACCCTTCAACCCAATGTTACCCGCCCAGACTCGTGCCGCTGATGGGTTCTTGATTGCACGATAAACACATCCTTTAGTGGCTCTGGTCATAATAGCTCTCCTGCAACCCTTTTCGGGCAGGTTCGTCCATTGTGCAGAGGCACGCGGGGCCCTGCCAATCCCATTATCTCGGTATGAAAGGGGAGAACATAACGCGTTTTCCACTGCCTGTTTAGAAAGAACGTTTTTTTGTCCGTCTACGCTCACAAAAAAGGGGTAGCTGAGACGGTGGAAGGGGTAGACAAGTTTGTTTGAGAAAAAACGAGAGGGTTGAATGCGGGGACAAAAGGGGTTGGAACATGTTCCTCGGAGTCTCGTGGAGAAAACTGGTCAGGTTAGATATATATATTCACCTGACTCGTGGCCAAATATTAAAGAACAGTAGGGTTTAGTGGCAGGGGATGAAAAAAAGAATAAAAAAACCCTGGAGGTGAATAAAAAAATGATGAAGTTAAATGGAAAGGAATGATGAAGGGGTAGCTTTCTTTTTTTTTTTTTTTTAGAAAGAAACGGGTTATGAATCAAAGAAATCACAAGTGATGATCTGCGACCACAATGACAAACATCGCAGGTATCAGCTAAAGAGGTGTGTCGGATTTCTCGGCCTGAAAGGGTCTCATAGCGATCCATATTAGCAGAACAAGCAAAATATGACAGCTCTACCTTCAGGGGATTAAAAAAAAGTTACATTATTTTTCTTTAAAAAAAGCAAAAGGAAGGGGTGAATGAGGTGTATCTATATAAAGAAGGAAAAAGATCTTATTTCGAAAGAAAGTGAACCAGGTAAGGTTTCTAAGAAGGCAGAAAGGGTATATGGAACGCGGGCGGACAACAAGAAACAGGTTACTAGGTAAAACGATACCAACCCCCACTTTTTTTTTTATATTGCCACTTTAAAAATAAAATAATAATCCCCTATCTACAATGATTCATAACTGTTAAATAATCTTAACCATTATATACGTACGTAGTAAAATCCCTGAATAACGTATCGATGCGACATGATTAGAGACGGAATTTTTTCGCTAATGTGATGTGTGTGAAACGTTAGGGGAAAAAAAGGCGTGTATGCTTCAGGAAACTTCAAACTTTTCATTTCAGAGCCAGAAATCACGTTTATATTATTACGAATTTTTTTAGAAATTCGGTATTACTTGCGATAAATGCGAATGAATAGGAAAAAATGGAATTATTGTTTATTATTGCTAGTAATAACTAAAAAGCGCATTTCCAATAGTATTTAACACAAAAATCATTGCCTTTTCCCGAAAATGTTAAAAGTGTTGATGAAGCTGCAAAGTTAGACGCAAGCAAGTGACGACAATTCTGCGTGGAGAGTTTACGAAAAGCTCTGCGAGTCATTTGATCCAGAAACTGTTCCACTTCATAAAGATGTAGACATCAACGAATGTGATCTGTTGTTTAAATCCTTGACTGCGTTTTGTGGTGAAAATGTTCATGATGTGTTGGTTGTTTACCGTGAATTTAAAAGAAATGTTATTCATGATCTCAGAACTTGAATAACCTTACTTTTAAATTCACCTTAACATTGAGGATAAGAAAGTTGAGCTTGTATCATTGTTAAGAGTCTTCATCCCGGCGAAATTAAAATACCGTTAATTTTACAGTAATTATGTGATATCTTCAAATAGATAAAAGATAATTGAAATATGGAACAAGACCGCCCTAGACAATATTATTTTGCGTGAGGTACCGTTATCACAAGTCACCTAGTGGCTTTCCGTTTTCAGCCGTCTAGAAACGCGAAAATATATGCCGATTTTCAAAATGGCTCGAAATTGAAAGAAGATAAGTGAGTCATGATAACGGTTTCTCATGTAAAATAATATTGTCTAGGGCGCTCTTGTTCCACATTTCGATTATCTTTTATCTATTTGAAGATATCACATAATTACTGTAAAATTAGCGGTGTTTTAATTTCGCCGGGATGAAGACTCTTAAACAGGTTAGAAGTTAACCACAGGTCTTTTAGTGTCAGCTTGTTACGTTTAGTATAGTTGCCAGTCTCGAGTGTTGATGCCGAGAGATTCTTTTGCAAATGATTGTTACTGACAGGAGAACAAACTTAGAAGAATTGGTAATATATTGCTGCATGTCATCCTTTAGCTAAGGATGACGCTAAAGGAAATGCTTAAATTTTTGCATTAATTTCTATATTTCAGTGAATACATTAGTTAGAATGTGCATCTAATTAAGGTATATCCTCATTTTTTTGTATTAGATACTCCTTACTACCAAAATAAATATACTGTTTACAAGTACCATAATTTTTTTAAAAACTTGTGCTACATTTAAAAATAAAAGTGCGATATAAATGAGGAAATTTTGATAATTAATGCCACAAAATATCAAAATTGTTGCGAAAAAGTTTCGTCTCTACACATAATTATTTGTTTGTCCATAAAAGAGAGGTTTCTGTTACGTACAGGTTACAGAAACTTAGATTAATCATAGCTCATGTCGTGATAATAGGATGCAGTATATAGTCAATACAGTAGTTGAAACGCAAATACGTATAAAATATCGGAATACTGTAGCTCTACCTATTACAATTCTGGTAACTACCCAAGTAACATTTTCGTTGTCAAACAGTGTGCCAACCGTTGTCTATTTGTAGGCATCGTTGGCAAAGCCACTATCAAAATGCGAACGGCAAATTCGACAATCCATCAATCATCGATGCCAACAAGCGAAAACAAAACAGTGGTTCAACGTAGGTCCATCGTTGTTTCGGCAACGCATCGAAAGACGATGTTCTATTTTGTTGTCACAGTGTTGGCGTTCCGTAGGATAACGATCGTTGGCTAACTGTTTTTTTTTTCACGTTGGTGTTTTGTTAGCATTCCATTGGCCCAACCACACCATAGTTGGTAGATTGTAGGATAACGATCGTTGGCCAACTGTGATTTTCTCGTTGGCATTTTGTTGGCCCAACTCCTCCATGGTTGGCACACTGTCGTCCATTGGTTGGTTGGCCAACTGTAGACAATCTTCTGTTGGCCCAACGTTGCAAATAATTGTTCGCATAACGATTTGCAGTACCGTCAAAATCACCGTTGGCCAACCAACTATGGTCGATTGGCCCAACCATTTGCCAACCCAATATGCTATTTGGGTAACATTCTGAGCAGAGCAATATACTTATTTATTTATTAAAACTAAAATAAAGTGTTACACTTTCAACAACTTAACGACGTTAATCTCAAATTGAGTGTCTGAGGAAAACCATGTTAAGTTGTTCAAACTGTAACACTTTATTTTTTACTTGTAATAAATAAGTATATTGTTCTGGTGAGAGAGTGTTACTTATATACGAAATACTGTATAGACTCAAATGTTGGAATTACTAGGAGTTCAGGAGATAAACCCTTTCTGTAAACAAAGAAAAGATTCTCTAGCGTATGTGTTTATATGAGTGTCTACTACATGTGTAGTCACTTTCTTCTCAACTAGTATACACGTTTCCTTCCTGTTAAAAAAAAAAAGTCCTTTATTCTCATACTGACTGTACTAAAAGTATAAAAAGAACGCAATAAGAATATGCATATTCACGTTCAGCTTGTAACTTATGTTTGATGGTTCACCAGTTCATTGGCTTATAACAGTCATATTTTGTGGGGAAGAGTTATATCATGTGTACAGTAATGTATCGCACTTTTATTTCAAATTACAGAAAGTACTTTCTCATTTTTCTGTCCTCAATATTGACTTCCAACACCATTAGTTCTAGGCACGTTGGTTCAGTGATAGAGCGCTTACCTCTGGTGCGTAGGGTTCGATCCCCGACCACGTACGTTTGTGTTGGACTGCATTCATGCCCGTGGGTTTTCTGGAGTATTCCCGTTTCCTTCCACTTACTCATTCCACCAATTCTTCCGTCATCATTCAGTTGCTTTAATCATCGCCTTCCTTAGCTTAAAGGGAATAATCGTGGGACGTTAAACTCAAAGATTTCATTTCATCATTAATTCTAGCTTGCTAGATTGGGCGTCGCTAGCACTTAATTCATAAATCTCCTCAATTATTTCATGATATGATGATGGGCATATATTGAGATTTTTGTGAAGCTAACCATGAACCATAAACCACCAAGTCAAAAATCTCTTGTCGTTGCGAATTCTGTCGAGGAATTTGAAGCTTATACAAAACGATAATCATGCCTGTTGTTCTGTATGGTTGCGAAACATGGTCGCTTACTCTGAGGGAAGAACATAGACTGAAAGTATTTGAGAACAAGATCCTGAGAAGAATATTCGGACCCAAGAGGAACGGGAATGGGGAATGGCGGAAACTTCATAACGAGGAACTACATAATTTATATACCTACGGTTTACCCAACATTGTTAGGGTCGTCAAGTCTAGGAGGCTTAGGTGGGCAGGTCATATAGATAGAATGGAAGAAAGTAGAAACGCTTTCAAAGTCTTGACTGGAAGGCCCATCGGGAAACGACCATTAGGAAGACCTAGGCGCAGATGGGAGGACAATATTAAGATGGATCTCGCAGAGATTGGAATACAAAGTAGGAACTGGATGTAGTTAGCTAAGGATAGTAGTCAGTGGAGAGCTTTTGTGAACGCGGCATTGAACCTCCGGGTTCCATAGACCATAGAGTGAGTTAGTTAGTTTTAACCATGAACCAAGCAGATCAAAACATTGAGTGATAACCTTTCGCCTAAACGAGTGTGTAAGCTTGTCTTGCACACGAGACGAGAATTCCCGTGATGAGATATGAGGTGAGACAAAACGGACATACTTTTCGAGATTCGAGATTAAAACATCACTTTCACAGCATCTTCCAAGACGAGATATCTCGTCTCATGGGTAACACTAACAGAAACATATTTCTGTGTTTTTTCTTGAAAGTTGTGATGTCTTCAACCTTCCCTAGAAGTTCCAAATAACGTAAATATTAGAGTAACAATTACAGATGCAACTACTTCGGATTCTGAAAGATAGCTAAGAAACAGATATATGTATTAGATTTCCTGAAAAACATATACGGTACGCGTGTCTCGTGCAACCAAGTATGTTTCCACTTTCTAAGAAACCCCACTGCAATTTTGTATCTCCACGTTTAACCACATTCAATTTTCTTTCTAATAGGTGCCTTCTCTGACAACCGAATGAAACGAACTTAAAATTCTCTCTCTCTCTCTTTACGAGTGACCGCAGGGGACTGACAATGCTGCATAAGCGAAAATACGGCTGTTTGCTACTAACGCACGAAGCTTCCCCCATCGCTGTGTGGTGTCCACTGTTTCCTTTATAAATGGAAGTCCGTTCCTCTAGGGTCATATCTATTATCTAATCAATGGACGGTCACAACATTTAAAATTGAGATCTGACACGAACGGAGAATGATAGCCAATGGCAGTCTTAAATGATAATCTGCCAATCAAATTTCAATCGTTTCACTCCACTGATTCTCGGAATAGGTTACACTATAGAAATAGAAAGAAATGTTCCAGTAACTGAGTTCCATTTTGCTCGAAAGGCTACCTTTTTCGCAACTTCATTTTTGGTTCTCTCAACTGAAAAATACGTCTATACCATTTGCAGGTATAACATAGATGGACATTTTGCATTCGGCTCCCTTGGGCTCGTTTCGTTCAATTCAGCTCTCACTCGCTAACTTGTTGAGGCTTAAACTTACTGGAATGAGTTCGTGTTCTCAATCATTTAATTTTGGACTCTCACTAGGAGTCGACCTTAATTTTGAGCCCGAGTCAGATTGAGTGCGAGATTCGGACTCTGCTTTATATATATACTATATGCATAAATGCTCATGTGCACTTTTGGAGAAATTCGATAGAACGAATTTTTTGTATCTATTGAAAATCTATTGAAAATCAGCCATGTTTCAGAATGAAGCACTGACTTATTTCATATAATCTGTTAACAGATAGATTTGGTTTTTGTGTCTAATTTTTTTATTATAAAAATAATCATACTTTTTATTATTGTTTTACAAAGTCAACTACTTTAACTTTCAGCCTTCCAACTAGCATATTAAAATTATAGTTTGTCTTCTGCTAACAGTGACACATGTGCTCCTAACAGTGACACAGATACTGCTAACAGTGACATATATATACTCCTAATAGTGGCAAACATTAACAGTGACACAAATACTTACAGTGACACATATTAGCAGTGATACAAATACTAACAGTGGCACAGATGCTGCTAACAGTGAAACAAATACTAATAGTGACACACATACCAGTGACACACACACAGAGTCCTAACAGTGACACGTGTGCTCCTAGCAGTGACACAGATACTCCTAATAGTGACACACACACTCCTAACAGTGACATACACACTCCTAACAGTGACATACACACTCTGAACTGTGATACAGATACTCCTAACGGTGACATATACTCCTAATAATGACAAACATTAACAGTAACACAAATACTTACAGTGACACACATTAGCAATGATACAAATACTAACAGTGACACAAATACTCCTAATAGTGACACACACACTCCTAACAGTGACATACACACTCCTAACTGTGACATATACTCCTAATAGTGACACTCATGTTCCTAACAGTGACACGCACACTCCTTGAAAGTTACAAAAATGACTCAAAGTAAGAAAATATGAATCAATTGAAGTCAGTTTTAAAATATCTGCAGTGGAATAAGTAAGTTGTAAAAAGAGGTTTTCTTCAGTGAATGTGAATATTACGAATGTTTGGCATTGTGAATGTTAAAAAGTATTTTCTACAATAGAAGAAAATAGTGTTCATTACAGTGTAATAATACATTTTTAAAACACTGTTTACGCCAAAGTGGAATAAAGAAGTGCCAAAATAAGGTTTGCTAGTGAATGAAAGAAGTTTTAAGAAGTTAAGTTACAGTGAAGCAGGAAGGAATTTTTAACAATGCTTATTACAATGGAATCTCCCTGAGTTTACCATAGTTGTTGACTCCATATTAGTTTATCAAGAGACAGCTGCCACTTCGAAAATAGTAATGCAAATTAACACTTGATGTCATTTGCCATTGTGCTATTTTTAAAATTGTAAAATATAGAGAAGACAAAATATTCATCTGTTTTTGCAACAGCCTTTCAGAGCCCTTCAACTCTGCTTGCAATTTGTCTACGAAATACTTTGAACAACACCTGGCTTTGTACCTGGAAATTTCACGTTTCCGACATCTATGACTTAACTGAGTAGTAAAAATTAGCTAATCCTAGAAAGGTTTTCGTGGTCAGAGATGTGATTCATGGATTTTCGAGGAAATTGTCGACTCTTCAGCCAGACGCCATGACACACAGACAAAAAAACGCACGAAACAGGGAATGGGTTGGCATTTCCTTTTCGATCAATCACCACGGAACGGACAGACGGACAACGAAAGAAAAGGGGGAAACTCAAAGAGTGAGGGGAGAAATCCCCCCGAATCGTGCTATTGATTGGTGTCTGCCCGCTGGCTGCTGTACTGTTGGTCAGCCTCCTTTGGCCATTCCCTTCCTTTGCAATCAGGGTCCTCCGGTTCAACTACTGAATCGATTGAGTCTGATCCTACATATGCCAGGCGTCAATTGAGATAGACGTCCTTCCACTAACTGGAAATATCAACGGAAGAACATTTCCTGTTTCACCAGAATTTCTCTGCATCATGAAGAAATGGTTATCGGCATAGATATAAATTGGAAATGTGCGAAGGTGAAATGTCATTTCTCCCCTCCTTCAGTCCATGCTAACAAATATTTCAGTTTTCTTTCGGGCACGCTCTGATACGTAAGACCATGACACGATGTTAATGAGGTCCATATACTGTGTTTCTGAAAATTTGAAGGTAGGTACTAGTAAAATGTTAGTGGGACATTAAAATTTACCAGTATTTTGCGTCAAACAAAGCACTACTCATGAGACTTCCTCCTCTTCTGCGCTTGAGTTCCAAAGTTTTCTTGCTGGATGCCTAGCATTTCTTTTTTATGGCTTTGTGATGCATTTTAGAAAAATAAGATGATGTTTAGGAAGAATTTACAGCGATTGGGTAAAATCTTCTAAAATGCGTTGTGCAAATACTTCACTCTTCGTGAATGTTTGAATACTTAAACATAATAACATTTATTAGTTTCTGCTTAATTTATGAAACTGTTTACAACCCGTTAAAAAATCCAAACTTAGCAGTACTTAAAAATCTGACTTTCCACACTTTCGGTACTTCATAGTTTAAATTAATGTTTCTCAAAAGGTGTGTTACGCAGCTCCATGGGATGTGTCCAAAATTTTAGAAATTAAAAATTAAAAAGTTGTCATATAGATTTTAAAAATATATTTCAATTTTGTTTTGAAAGAAAAGTTAAAAATGCATATATTAATGGTCTACATATATGTCATGATGACATTGATGTGAGGGCTCGGAAAGTAAATAGCTTTTTTGCTTTTGAGACATTTTGAGCTTTTTTTTTTTTTTTTTTTTGAACATTTCAATTTTAATGAAAAAATGGCAATAAGTCTTACCTTTCTTTTCTCATTATAACACGAAAAAGGATTAAAGCACTCCACTCCCAACAATTAATATGAGAAGTTCAGTAAGCAACAAGAATTTATGACTCGGTAGAAGAGACAAATCAGAAGATGAAAAGAGTTTTGTAGCTCTAACGAATTGTTTGGAGAGCTATAACAGTAATACTCTACGAAAAATAAAAGCTTTACCGAATATTCAATAACAAGGGCGCCCATGTTGTGGTTTCCAGAGGGGGGCAAGTATAAACGACATTTCAAATATAATTTCAAATTTTGTTGTAACTATTCTAAAAATTCTATTGGGTTTTCGATCTTGCGAAGTACAATTTCCTCTAGGGAGGCGAACGCCCCACTTTACCCCCCTGATGGGCGCCCTTGTTCAATAATGTTAGCAATAATTGTTCTGAAAATGTAGTGTGAACAAAATTATCATTTAGAATTTATGCATAAACCAAAAATTCAGTTAACATTTCAGCTCTTTTGGAGCAAAATACACCTTTTATGTAGAAAGTTACGTGGCACAAGTGTATCTGTCTACATTCATAGCATTTATTGTGGTAGTTAAAATTCGAGAGGGAGAACGTTAAAACTACTATGGCCAAGTTTCGTATTTCAAATATATTGATACGAAATAAACAAAGGAATAATAAATTATGTAAATAATCAACTTTTACTACCATTCAGTAACATCATAACCAAAATGACTGTTGATGACACAGGCGGATTTAGGCCGGTGGCCTAGCCCTCCCCCCCCATTTCTTTGAGTGACAAAAATTATTCAAGCTTTTATTCATATATTCTTGAAAGTTTATAGTAAACTCATGCTATAGCTATCCTATCTATCATAATCTGAGTTGTGGTTGCCCACCCCCCACAGTTTTTCCCTTCTAGATTCGCCTCTGGTTGATGAGTTTAAATTTTGTAAACTGATTTATAATAAGTTCTAACGGAATATCTGAAACCTGAAAAAAATAAGTGTTTGCCGAACGGAGAACGAGATATAACCGAAATTCTATACCGAAACAAATATGGCTTTGTTTCTTGGTTGTCTGCTAGTTATAAATTAGGGAAGTCATGCAACACATACGATTATAAGTTTCAGAACTTGATAATGTGGTTAGATAAACTGCATGACAGTTGTGATATGCTGGGGTGCATACACTTCCTGACCACAGTGTATAGACAAAATCTCGCGGTGGAAAATCTTATCGCCTAAAATCCCGCGAAACCAAAATCTCGCGTTACGGAAACCTCGCGACCTACGACCTTCGTAGCCAAAACCTTGCAGCCTAAAACATCGTGCGCCGAAATCTCGTCCGGCCAATATCTCGCAAACCCAAATTCCGCAAGGGCAAAAGTCGCAGACCAAAATCATGACGGTCAAACTCTCGCGAGAAGAATATATGTAGTTATATAAGATTTTCTAAATTCAAAATACTACTACTACTACTACTACTACTACTACTACTACTACTACTACTACTACTACTACTACTACTACTAATAATAATAATAATAATAATAATAATAATAATAATAATAATAATAATAGTAATAATAATAATAATAATAATAATAATAATAATAATAATAATAATAATAATAATAATAAATACAATGTTGTTGATACCATATGTAGACCTATATTTTTAATTTTTAGTATTAATTTTTCTTTCTGAAATATTAAAAAATATTAAAATTACTGTAATAAAATGTAAAATATAGACTGGGACTAGGAGTGGCGCCAAAAAGTCACTTTGCCCGGGTGAAAATTTTCCCTTGGTCCTCCCCTGGTATCATGAATCCCTTAAGGGTCTTCACTACAGCGAAATTAAACAACAGTAATTTTAGAGTTTTTCTGTGATATCTTCAGAACAAATAAAAATATTCGAAAAGCAGTGAACTAGACAATACTATTTTCCATGTGATACGTTTACCACTATTCGCCTATCTGCTTTTGATATGCCGCTATTTACAGAACCCGCAAAAAGTGCTAAATCTATCTACAGTTGCAAATCGAAAGCACATAGATGAGTTGTGATAACGGTATCACATGCAAAATCATATTGTCTAGTTCACTACGTTTCTGCTTTTCGAATACTTTTATTTGCTTTGAAGATATTACAGAAAAAACTCTAAAAATTAGCTGTAGTTTAATTTTGCTGTAGTGAAGGTGAAACTGTATATAGCCTAAGACTCGAATTAAAAAATAAATGGAAAATCACGTACGGCTAAATAATCGTTAAGTGAATAATAGACATTAGCTAATGAAACGTACTGGAAAGAAGGCTGTACTAAGCTTTCGCCTGAACTTGTAGTTATCCGAAGGAGTAAAGTACTGTACGATAGAAGATCCAAAAATCAGAGACGTAATGAATCGTTGCGTGCAGGTGTTATAACGGTAGGCCGTTGGTGAGATGAGATGCGCAACAACCGCCTATTCTTCTCATTTATTGGTAGCGAGTTTAATGATGTGGTTCGCCAGTTGTCTCCGACTCCCATTGGTTGATTCTAATGAGAAGAGGAGGAACTTCCGGAACCAAAAGGGTTGATATAACATGCGTGGGTGGAAATCTCCAGATCACATGATCAATAAATGCGTGCTTACCCTTCCAGCTCAACGAAGGTGGACTGGATGCAGTAGATTCGCTCGCGCATGAAAAGTCAACATCCAGTGTCTGCATCAGTTTCTTCACTACGACAATCATTGTAGGCCTATTACTAATATTACAGTATTAGAAGCAGACGAGACGAGAAATAAGGTCTTGTCGTCTCGTCTCGATTGTAGAAGAATTCTTTCCCGCGTTTGGTGAATTTATATACAAAATGTATGCCCTGATTTTTTTTTAATTTGATGTAGAAGTTATCAGAATTCTTCTGCCTCACGAGAAGTCCACGGAGAGGCGGATCTAGAAACTAAAAACTAAGGGGGGCAGCCAGACCCCAGACTATGATAGATATATTATGAAATGCTATCTTTAAGTTTTACGCCCCACAGTTATGCCGCTTAGGTTAAAGGAGACGGTGAAGATTAGAAATGAAGGAAAAGGTGGAATGGAGAAAGTGGGAGGAAGCGGGAGAACCCCGAGAAAACCCACGACCACGGTGTTTGTCCACCACAAAGTCCACTAGGCGCGAGCTGGGATCGAACCAGGAACCCCAAGCACCGCAGGTGAACGCTCTACCACTGAGCCACCGCGCCCCCAAGGTGTATTATGAGTTTACTATAACCTTTCAAAATATATAAATAATACTTCCAGTTATTTATGTCACTCAAAAACTGGTAGCCCTAAGCCCCCCCGGCCCCGGACTAGATCCGCCACTTAGTCCACGAATAGTATAGTACCAATATTTGAACCGTAGTACCTTTAGACGTTGCTCTTCATTGTGTTCGTACAATGATTTAATCAATTTAGTAACTTTAGTAGGTCTAATAACTTTATTAAATTAGCTTAACGCTTCAACAATAGATATAATGCAATAGATATAATGCAATAGATATATAATGCAATAGATAATGCAATATATAATGCAATAGATATAACGCAAGACCTTGAGGCATTATATCTATTAATAGAGGATCAATTTACTAGTTATTCTTACTATTTTTATCTTCTCAGAGACGAGATCTAGATTACAATAAAAACATACACTCTTTCCGAGACCGGAGCTCCTCCGTGGCTAAGCGGTTAGCGTACGCGCCTTTGGCGTGGGAGACCCGGGTTCGATTCCCGGCTGGAGCTTATGTGGTTCGGATTCCACGTTAATCAGTAGGTCCACGTCTCATATAGCCTCGCTGCTGAAAAGGGACGCTAAACTAAAATCAACTCAACTCTTTCCGAGACCAAACAGCGTTAATACTTGTATTATTATTATTATTATTATTATTATTATTATTATTATTATTATTATTATTATTATTATTATTATTATTATTATTATTATATCAATGTAATTAGAGTCCAACATGGATATTACGCAAAAAATATGAAAAACAAATGTAAGCTTCCGAAATGTGGGTGTGGAGAAGAATGGAGAGAATTAACTGGGTCGAGTGGAAAACGAATAACAGGTTGTTAGAAATGGTAGAAGAGAAAAGAGCAATTTTTTATATTATTAAAAAGTGGAAGAGGAACTGGTTGGGACATTGGCTGAAAAGGGACTGTATCATCAGAGACATGCTAGAGGGTATGGTGACTAGGGATGCGCACGAGTCGAGACATATCTCGAATCTCGACTCGACTCGAATTCGAGTCGAGACACTTCATAAAATTCGAGATGAGTCGAGACAAACGTATTTCTGGACTCGAGTTTTCGAGTCGAGACACGAGTCAAGTCGAGACTGCCCGTAAAAATTTCGACTCAACTCGAATGTCTCGAAAATCTTTCTATAATTTTTAATATTATTTTGAAGAAAGTAAGCCTATTCACTCAGAAACAGCCTTGAAACCAATTCCAGCATTTATTACTTTAGTAAAATACAGAACGCATGAACGCATAAATCTTTCAGATCAAGATTTAATTGTCAGTTAATTAAAACTAATAATTAATGTCGTGATATTTGATTGTACTTCAAATATAATAATAATAATAATAATAATAATAATAATAATAATAATAATAATAATAATAATAATAATAATAATAATAATAATAATAATAATAATAATAATAATAATTGATTATCTAGTTTGTATAAAACTATTATCCGTAGCCTATATCTAGTTTGTATAACATTATTACGATAAAGTGAACATCATAAATTCTCTGAATGAGCAATTGGCAGTGTATAGTAATTTAGCATAGTTATAATTATTGTGTTTTCTTTCCCATGAACGCAATAGGGCTACAAAACTTTTGGATTATTCGCTTCCCGAAGTATTTTGAGGCTTTAATGTGTTGCAGCATATCACGAGTTACGGACAATATATAATGTAACATTGGTTGTACACAGAAAGGAAAGTATATTCTTCAGTTGACAAATTTTCTTTTTCCCAATAACTCGGGAACAAATGAATTTGTTTGGATCTTTTTGTCGTTATCCTTACAATAGTTATAATTTGATAACTTGCCAAAGTCGATACTTTAATAGATTAATTTATTCTTGAGTTATTAGGAAAATAAATTTTGTCAACTGAAGAATACTTTCTTTCGTGACTGTACATCACATATTATGATACCAGACTATTTTACATAGTATATTACAATAAATGGACTGCTTGGAATGCCAAAAACTGAGTGGTGATAACGGTATATCATGTAAAATAATATTGTCTAGGGAGGTCTTGTTCCACTTTTCGATTATCTTTTATTTATTTGAAGATATCACAGAATTACTGTAAAATTAGCTGTATTTTAATTTCGCCGTGATGGGGCCCCTTAAGAAATGACCGTTATTTCTTTATTACATTTTTAAGGGGTACACTGCAAGTGTTGAAAATTTAAAAAAAAAAACATCATATCCTACGAATTATCCACTCCAACACTGCATATTTTTATATTTGGGTTGTGTATCTCTCAGGCGTTTGTTTCATGGACAAATGATAATAAGAAATGAAGGATAACCATTTCTCCTGTCTAAGATGAATCTCTATTGTTTGGAGTGTTTTGCTCAATGAACACCATATATCACTGACATTATAATTAATTGTGTGTGTAATGTATTTCCTTATTACATACTGCATGCAAAAAGAAAAAAAAAAACACTGATCATACATGAATTAGAAACTTCAACCGGAAGTAGGCACAAATCTCGCAAACGGTGCGAGGCTTTAAAAAATAATTGAAAAAAATCTCCCTTTTATGGCACCCCTTGCCGTTTTTTATCAAGACATCTTTTACTTGTGTCTGTAAAAGGACATATACAGATGTTGTGAGGTATAACAAGGAGATTCATGCTCATATGTGAATGATGTACTGTGTACAGGACGCAGGTTCAGCTGGTATTCTATTAAAGTATTTGAAGAATCGATATATGATTTACTTTGTTTTCGACCTTTTCTTAGCAGAATTAAGCTATCTAGGGGTGTAATTGCACCCCTGAGTTTGAATAATAATATCATATATATTAAGAATAAGGAAGTGATAATATGATGGGTGATATAATTCCCAGAATAAAATAAAGATGAATCGGTGTATAGTTGACAGGTAGCACGGCAGCAGTTTGTGTTGTGTACCTTGCCATGTTTTTTATTCTAGTCATGAGGGCATGCGTGTACATAAAAAAAAGCCATGGGATGTGTGAGGAGGAGACTTCTTTCTTTGCGGTGGATAAGATCACGTGGCCATAAAAAAAGGAAAGAAAGAAAGCGCGTGAGTCAGAACTTATCCCGAGGCTTTCTGGGAGCCTGTATCCTTCTTTTTTAACTACGAAAAAAAACTCCAATTCCCTTTTGATCCCCTGGTTTTTTACCCTTCGAGTTTTTTGTGGACTAGAAAGAAGAGGAAAAAAATGTGGATGGACAGAGAAACGACAAGTCAATGGGAAAGGAAGCAAAGAAATAGAAATCACGGTCACGAGACTGTCGCGTGTCATAGATGCACCTGACTTCGAATACGGATTTAGTTTTTTATATACATACATAAATATATCTTTAGAATTAAATTGTAGGATTTATTTTTTGTCAGACTGAAACTGTACATTATTAGTGTCTAACGAAAAGACACGTACTGACCAAAATCGATCGTTCTCATTAAGTTGAACAGAATAGTTTCGGTTAGTGTAAATTCACATGCGTACTTTTCGAGAAAATTCAAAGAAACACTTTTTTCTTTTTTTCTTTTTTTTGTAAAGCTGAAAGTAGATGGTTCTACGACGACCATATCATCTATTCAACAAGACATGATGGTTCAATGGTAGAATGTTTACTTCTGGTAAGTGCATCCATGGTTTAATCCGCGGCTAAGTAAGTTTGTGGCGGACAACATTATGTCCGTGGGGTTTTGTCGAGGTACTCCAGTTTCCTCCCACATTATCATACTACCAATTCTTCCATCATCATTCATTTCCTTAAGATTCTTCATCCCGGCGAAATTAAAATACCGCAAATTTTACAGTAATTATGTGATATCTTCAAATAGATAAAAGATAATCGAAATGTGGAACAAGAGCGCCCTAGATAATATTATTTTACATGAGATATCGTTATCACGACTCACTTATCTGCTTTCGATTTCAAGCCATTTTGAAAATCGGCATTTATTTTCGCGTTTCTAAACAGCTGAAAACGGAAAGCCACTAGGTGACTTGTGATAACGGTACCTGACGCAAAATAATATTGTCTAGGGCGCTCTTGTTCCATATTTCAATTATCTTTTATCTATTTGAAGATATCACATAATTACTGTAAAATTAGCGGTATCATAATTTCGCCGGAATCATCGTCTTCCTTAGCTTAAAGGACATAATCGTAGGACGTTAAACTCAAAGATTTCATTTCATTTCATTTCCATTAAGATGAAGTTCATAATGAAGACGATACTTATTGCTGTTGTCCGGGAGACATGATTTGAGAGAGGCATGGTGGCTCAGTGGTAAAGAGCTTACCTCTGATGTGTGGAGTCCCTGGTTCAGTTCCCGGTCAAGTATGTTTATTGTGCACAACATCGTGTCCGTGGGTTTTCTCGAGGTACTCCCGTTCCCTCCTACATTCTCATTCTATCAATTCTTCCATTATAATTGACTTGCTTAAATAACCGTCTGTCTCCCTTAGTCGAAAGGGCATAATTGTGGGACGATAAACTCAAAGATTTCATTTTCATTTGCAAAATTTGAGGCTCTCTGGTAGGGATGCGCACGAGACAAGATTTGTGGCTGTCTCGTCTCGAAAATGTGCTGTAAAAGTGATGTCTCGACTCGAAAAATGTATATTTCTCTATTGAAAGAGCCGTGTCTCGACTCGAATTTTTTTTTTCAGGAAAATCCTGTCTCGACTCGCCTCGTGCACATCCCTACTCTCTAGTCTCAAAGATGTGTCTTGAAAATGCAGTTTCGTATTGAAACATTTAATTTATTATAACTAACTTCAACTATTCTGGACAGTTGGTTACATATGTGCCCTAAGTTTGTCAAAATTCGATTATTGAACTGCTTAAGACGTAATTTACTCCATGAATGTTCAATGATAACTCACAGAATAAAATACATTTAAACTTGTGCATTTTCCAATACTTTTACTTTATTATTTTTTTTTCAGAAAATTTCTTCTTTATAAATTGAATCTATATCCATTCATAACAACGTAAAGTGCAGATCTGGTCATTAAAAAAAATCTTTGGTACCGGACTATTGTCCATAACAACATTTGCATATTTATACAGATTTTCGTTACAGTATCCAAGAACATAGTTATTATTATTATTATTATTATTATTATTATTATTATTATTATTATTATTATTATTATTATTATTATTATTATTATTATTATTATTGAAAGAGACGTGGCTCGTCTTGTATGTCGACATATAAGTTCTGTCTCGTCTAGTGTGATGGCTCCCAGAAATATTCATCAAATTTTTCGCTATAACTTTATCAAGGTGACGGCACAAAAAATTGTCAGTGAGATATCGACAAAAAATTGACCTAACTTTCTACTCGATAAGTTGTGTGATATAGCACTCCAGGATATTAATAAAATGTTTATCAAGTATAAACAGAATCGTAGGAGCAGTTGAATTTATTTTGGATGTACGAAGAGAGTAGGGACGTTCATCTGTATCCCATAAAAGTTTAACATTTAGTCTCTGTACATTGAAATCTTTAAATGAACTCTTTAACATATGGCATATGGCATATGGCAAATAAAATATTCAATGCTTTGCCCAATCATATATAAATGGAGAAAAACTTAAATAAATTTAAACGAAATTTTAAAAAAGTATTTAAGAGATAAAGAATTTTATAGTTTAAAAGAATACCTAGAAATACGGGTAACAATGTAAAATATTTTACCTACATATATAATTACTTCTGCAAAACATATTATGTATTTTTATAATCTTACATAAATATTATGTTCCAGGGGCGTCATTTCAGATTTCGCCTGAGGGGAGGGGGGCAAGAGCACCACCGACATAACTTTCACGTTTTGTACTAGTATATTAGTAGACAATCGATTAAAGTACAGGGTGGCTCAAAAGAAGGTATACAGTCCTGTACTGATCAACTCATTGCTTTTTATATTATGTCTTATTGTTATCCATCAGATAGACTAAGTTTCTTTTATTATTTGTTCTTAATGTCTTTTTACTATATCTTAAGCTCGAAGCAAATAAACCTATAAACTAGAATGTTATACTTGATCAATACAGGGGTACCTACGTTTGAGCCACCCTGTATATGTATTCCTCAAACTTTTGGGGGGCAAATGCCCCCTCCTGCTACCCCTAAATGACGCCCCTGGTTTTTCCAGTCATGTCCAAAATGATTGTCGCATATCGATAACTGTCTTCTTGCAAGAATATAATTTGATAATGATTTTGCAGGGTACTCTTAATACTGATGTGTATAATCGGGAAATGTACATTTGTGGTAAATTTCATAGGAAAAGAATTATAAATACGAAAATTAGAATCAGTAAAACAAAATGTTGCTATAAATATACCACATTGACTTGACACCTAGTCTTCCTTGTCCGGCGCTGCAATCGGCTGAAGAATTCCACTCTCTTTCCCTAAGACTCTCTCGCTTAGCAGCTGCTGAACCCTTATTGGCTCAACGAGTGGGTGTGTCGGGGTGTGAGCTTTAGTTCGCATTTTTGCCACGGCTCAAGACATATTGGCAGCATAATAAATGGACAAGAAAGTTTTATTTTCGTTTCATTGTCCTCATTTATTGCTCTTTTGACATGAAATTTTCCACATACATGTCTTTGCCGATTATACACATACTAACATAGTAGTATTGATTTAGTATCATGACCGTAAAAGAGATGCCGCGCCTTGATAAGAGATAGTTTATCGCTTGTTTATTTAAGGATAAGGGGGGACTATCGAAGGAGGTGATGAAATAGGGTCAGGTTTTTTTTTTTTCCTGGAGATAGATGACGAAAGGAAAGGTTGAATGACCACTACGAAGGTCACACTGGATGGTCCCTGTGCAGGACCACAATGGATGACCCCTGAAGACTGCCCCCATGCAGGACCCATAGCCCCTATGCAGGACCCATAGCCCCTATGCAGGACCTATGGCCCCTACGCTTCAATAGAAGCTACCTATTAAAAAGCAAATAAAAGGAAATGGTTTCCTTCCCTGCTTGCAGCTTATGTAATGGTTCGTAATATGTAAAATATTACTCATTGGTAAAAATATGGTCCCTGGAAATGACCCCAACCCATGGCCCCTGAAGATTGCCCCCTGTGCAGGAACCATGGCCCCTATGCAGCACCCATACGAACAGAATGTGAGAAGTGAAAAATATAGCAATCCATACTCCTTGCTAAAAAGGTGGGAGTAGATAAAAGGAAATGGTTCCCTTCCCTGGCCCCTGGAAATGGCCCCTGTGCAGGACCACAATGGATGACCCCTGGAAATGACTCCCAGGACCCAAGATTGCCCGTATGCAGGACCCACACGAACAGTATGTGAGCATATATAATTCATTAGAAGCTACCTGTTAAAAAGATGTGAGAATGTTTTGTATGGCAAGCCATACTCCTTGCTAAAAAGGTGGGAGCAAATAAAAGGAAATGGCCCCTGTGCAGGGACAGTGAATGACCCCCAACCCATGGTCCCTGGAAATGGCCCCTATGCAGGACCCATACGAACATCATGTGAGCATCCCTCGACTTGAACAACGTGAAAAGTTAAAAATAAGCCCCTCCCCCTCCTACCCCCTCCTACAAATATACTATGAAAAGGGTAATATTTATTATAGCATTTTTCTTACTTGCGAGTTGAAGACTGATGTACATAGACGTCCTTCCTTGAGAGCCGATGAAATTGAAATGAACGAGAGAAAATTCGTTTGGCGTGGCTTTAGTGACGTCAAGATTAACTTTGTACCGTATCAGAATGATAAAAGTGATTATAGACTTTACTTATTTACATGAATCACAGATTACTGGCAATCATCTACAAACATTTGTATGATTTGAACTTAATGAGAACTTTGAATAACAATCACGTGCAAGGTTAAAAACCTTTATTATTGACAACCATGAGTGATATCTAACAGAGTTAATCATAGATGGATCACGAGTTTATGTGTCTAAGTTTAAATGATATTGACGATAGAGAAACCGATAATCACGAGAACTGATGGGTTATTGAACGCTTGCTTGCAATCATCTACAAACATTTGTATGATTTGAACTTAATGAGAACTCTGAATAACAATCACGTGCAAGGTTAAAAACCTTTATTATTGACAACCATGAGTGATATCTAACAGAGTTAATCACAGATGGATCACGAGTTTGTGTGTCTAAGTTTAAATGATATTGACGATAGAAAAAATAAACCGATAATCACGAGAACTGATGGGTTATTGAACGCTTGCCCTATTACAAACTGAACTTGTATTTGTAAATATATATATATAAACAATTTGGAAACGTTATTACTTAGAGATAACCAGAGAACGTCGAAAACATTTATTTTGTTATTACAATCTAATACGAGAAAATAAACTGTAACTTTAGAGATTAATGCCCCGAACTGAACAATTATTATTGTACGGATTCAATGTTCACAGTGAGAACATTGACCATGCCCCGCCTATATGCAATAAAGTACATGGACTTATGGAAAAAAAAATGGTTCCGCCTATACTAAATAAAGTACTTATATATAAATCCCTTTGCTTCCTTTTTCTATATATTATAATTGTTGCTACTGAGAGTGCCTTTTATAATAATTAATTGTATGATTTTACGTGTGTGTGTTTGCGATTTTTAAAAAGTTTGGACGACCAGCGAAAACTGTAAGTTATTATTGTAGTTGATACATATATTCACACATATTCACTGACGCGCCTTTTGTACATTAATATTTAAACCTAGGGCTAACGAACAAATGTAAAATTGTAATTCACTTTAAAAGTATACCCACCACAGGCATTTACATTGAAACGTGAGAAAAAAGTGATTAATTGTAAAATATTTTTAGCATTAATGCCGCACCTATGTTTAAAATGCTATTCATGTTGCGCGCTTACACAAAGATTTATTTTTTAATTATAGCAAGCATTTACGGAAATAATTTTAAAATGCAATTGCACCTAACACATATTGGTTACGCCTTTGTTATAATTGCACTTACGCGAAAGCGAAATAAAAATTACTGTGTTCACCTAACACATGTTGGTTGCACTTTTTAAAATTACACGTACGCGAACATAAAATAAAAATTACTGTGTGCACCTAGCACAAGCTGTTTGCACTTTTTACAATTGCACGAACGCGAAAGCGAAATAAAAATCACTGTGTTCACCTAACACATCTTGGCTGTACTTTTTAAAATAGCATGTACGCGAACATAAAATAAAAATTAATGTGTGCACCTAGCACATACTGGTTGTACTTTTTAAAATTGCACGTACGCGAACATAAAATAAAAATTAATGTGTTCACCTAGCACATACTGGTTGCACTTTTTAAAATTGTATGTACGCCCACCAACTTACATTTGAGAACGCGTTATAAAATAGTTTGTGTTATATAACTTTTGCGGACAAATTAGTTGCCTAGCACAAAAATTAAATTGCCTATTTATTATTAAGCTAAGCTAAGATGGCTATACTTCCTAATGCGCCTTTACTTGAAAACCACATTTTTTTTACTAAGCTATTGTAACGTAACCGTTGCTAACGCGCCTTTACTTGAAAACCATATGGTTCCTTAATAAACTAACCTAAGCTGGATATATTTGCTAACGCCACCTATGGTATCGTGACCGTCGGTAGCGCGCCTTTATTTTAATGGAGCATTATTCACTTTTGATAATAATGTATAAAATAATTATTATTTTGTTTTAACTTGTTGCTACGCGTTTGCTAATACTGAATAATTGCTTGGAAATGCACACCGGCTTTGCCCTCCCCCTGAACCACATGGTTGCGCGTATGCTTTACCCTGCACCGCCCACATAAATGCACGCACCCACGTTTTTCACATGTACACCGACTGCTACATGTTTAGAACTAATAAATGTAATTATTGTACGCATGCTTTCGTATAAATGCAAGTATTTTTCCCGAATGGACTTGCACTGCTACACATTAATATTAATAATTGTATGAATGCTTCCGTATAAATGCAAGTATTTTTCCCAAATGGACTTTTACTGCCACGGCTTGAACTATTTTTTGTACGAATGCTTTCGTATAAATGCATGCACGCATGGACACCGAGTGTTACACATTAATATTAATAAATGTATGAATGCTTCCGTATAAATGCAAGTATTTTTCCCAAATGGACTTTTACTGCCACGGCTTTAAAAACTAATAAATGTAATTAATGCACGCATGCTTCCGTATAAATGCACGCACGCATGGGCACTAATTGTTACGCTTTTAAAATTAATCACTGCTATATTTTTATGCATCTACAATAACAAATACGCAATATAATTGATTTTAAAACACGGAAAAGAAGAACAACCTGCGATCGGCTAACATTCACATGGGTGAAATAGTGTAGGCCACCATTATTTGCTTAACGCACATAAGAACGAATATATTTTCATAAGTATTCATAAAATAAATGTAGAAAAAAAGATTATCAATTTGAAATATTTGATTTTTAGTACATACTAAATAATTTAATGCTAAAAATGATATTAAACTTACCTTTATATATAATCTTCTTTAATTACATCTCTAATCCACTTTTGAACTTTACGTATTCTAATAAACGCGTGGACAGGAAGTGACTCAACTTCCTGTAGCAGTGTTGGTAAATCTTAATACTTTGTGTTTAGTTAGAGAATGGTAATGGAAGATTTTTGATTTAAAGAGATTAATAAATAAGAAATTATTATGAAATGGGGAATTGTTTTTGGTATACTTTATTTACAAGTGCGGAAAAAGTATATGTATTGCCTAGTTTGTAAAATAAAAATAAATGAAAATGCTTTAGGTCATTTTGTATTGTAGCCTGTAGGAATATGAGCCGATTCACTACCCTTTATGATATTTAGACTGCAAAACACAGATTATAATGTAACACATTTGATTATTTTATGGATTTTGCGATGGATTATTTACGCAAACTAGAATGCGAAGACAATTTAGTAAGACATATTGTGATAGTAACAGACAACTTACTAAGACACATTGTATTAGTCAAAGACTATGCAGTAAGACACAATGTGTTAATGAAAGACTATTTAGGTGGTTATCAGGGGTTAGTTACGGAAGACTAAAGATAATCAAGGGGTAGCTACGGAATACTAAAGATGGTCAGCGACTATTTAGGGGGTAATTAGGGTATACTAAAGATAATCAAGGGGTAGTTACAGAATACTAAATATGGTCAGCGTTTATTTAGGGGATAATTAAAGGCTAGTTAGCCCATAGTAAGGATAATCACGGAATAATCAGGGGATATTAAGAATGCTTAAAGGGTAAGTAGCCCATAGTAAGAATATTAAAGGAATAATTAGGGGATAATTAAAGGCTAGTTAGCCCATAGTAAGGATAATCACGGAATAATCAGGGGATATTAAGAATGCTTAAAGGGTAAGTAGCCCATAGTAAGAATATTAAAGGAATAATTAGGGGATAATTAAAGGGTAGTTAGCCCTTACTAAAGATATTGAAGGACTATTAGGGGATACTTAAAGGGTAGCTAGCCCATACTAAGGATATTTAAGGACTATTAGGGGATACTAAAGGTAATCAAGGGGGTATACTAAGAATATTCACGGACTATTTAGGGGAAAGCTTAATTATAGAGTGTGGAATGAGGCCTTTTTTTTGCGATACTTAGTTTGAGAATAAATATTGCGGTGGGGGCGCTGTACAGAATGAGGGCCTTTTGTTTTGGTATAGTTAGATTGAGAATAAATATTGCGGTGGGGCGCAGTACAGAATGAGGGCCTTTTCTTTTGGTATATTTAGTTTGAGAATGAATATTGCTGTAGGCTGCAGTACAGAATGAGGGCCTTTTGTTTTGGTATAGTTAGATTGAGAATAAATATTGCGGTGGGGCGCAGTACAGAATGAGGGCCTTTTCAATTGGTATATTTAGTTTGAGAATGAATATTGCTGTAGGCTGCAGTACAGAATGAGTGCCTTTTGTTTTGCTATATTTAGTTTGAGAATAAATATTGCGATGGGCTTTAGGATATTTTACAATTGGAACAAGGCTACATACAGGTTTACTGTTATTGGAAACATGTATAGAATGTGAATCGGAAAAAAATGCACAGAGACGTGTTATTTTATGAACCCAATTGCAGATGACTTAATACTATACTGAATGCTTTTGAATAAGACCGCTAGGTGGCAATACTTACCACATGATTGCGTCAAAACATGCGTAAACTTGTTTAATGTAATGACATATATATATAATAATATCTATTCCGTTTTAATATCATTTTATTGTACGCCGTTGGACGTAACGTGTTGTTTACCCCTGACTTATTACTAGTGCTAATAGTAGTACTGAATTGAAAATTATAACATTTAGTAAAAATATTATTCCTGTTTTACAGTGTGCAGTTGCAGAATAAACATTAGCGAGGCCATTTTTAACAAGAACAACTAAGAATTAGAAGGTGAGTGTATTTCATAATTATTATTAATATATTTATTGGAAACACTTGGTAAACAAGACTTTTTTAAAACCAATTTAATGAACATTTGTTTAGCTGAGCTTGTTTTTAACCATTAATTATTTAACCAACAGTTAGTAAACAAGATTTTTTAAAACCAAGTTCTTGAACATTTCTTTAGCTGACCTTGTTTTTTTAACCAGTAATTAATAAACAAATTTCTTTTATAGTTTTTTCAAAGCAAGTTATTGATTATTGCCTGTTTTGCTAGATTTTTTTATTACATAGAACTCAAAATCTTTTCTTTTTTTGTTTTAGATGGATTTCCTGTGTTCAACTGGTGAGTTCAATATGATTGATGAACTTTTCCTGCATGAAGTTTTACGCGGGCTTGATGACTATTCTCGTGTCTTCAGCACGTGGAAGGCGATAATGGAGCTGCAGCGATTAGGTCATCGAGCCAGTGTAAGATGTGAGGCTTTATTACACGCTCTTCGTGCTTTAGAAGGTAATGACCTTATACTTTTAAATCATTGCGTTTCAGCCGCCGATGTGCTTGAGTTATTTGTACATGGATTTTTTCGTAATAAGGAGTTTTACAATTATGCTCAAGACAGATTTATGTATTTAATGGCATGCGGAGAAGGGCAAATAGATAGAATAAATAATACAGAGTTATCCAACTTTTTTGATTTTGGTTCGCGATTTGTTTTGGATGAATCTTTAATTCCATCTGAATTACCCATAACTGTGACCCCTCAAGAAAATTGTAACTTGAGTGATGAAGACTTGGCATTTTTAGATGGAGTAAATCTAAATTTTGATGAAGAACAAGAAGTGAGGAGATTGGTTAAAAATGTGGACGATGCTGTGGTTAAACCCACGCAACAAGTCCAGGGACAAAATCCTGTATACAATCACCAATGTGTACAGGATAATCATGGTTATGGGGACCAATCTGATCCTCAACCTGGACCCTCACATGCTCCTGACCCCGTGTTTGTTGGATATGGGAGCATTAATGGGAAAAGTACAAATAGTACTGAATGTAGTACTAGTGGTAGTACTAGTAGTAGTGGTAGTGGAAATAATAATGAGGGGAAAAATCAGAGTAATAATAACTTTGAAGTAGTAAGAGAGAGCAGAAAACGGTTTCGTAAGTTTCATCTTACGGGCCATGAAATTGCGGTTAGACCGGTGGATAATGAAAGACGTATTGATAATCCACAGGCCTATATTGAAAGCTTATTTAATTTTGCATTAGAACATGTGTTATCTAATGCTCGCCCCACAGATTATATTGGACTGTACATTGATAGTAGCAATAGTAGAAATAACAAGTCTGTATATGTTCCATTTAGAAGAAAACCCAATTTTTCTGCTCAAACTGTCCTTTCCTCAGTTGAACGAGTTTTAAATTCAAATGAGGATTTCCTTTTGGGGCATGAGGTATTGTTTCGCTTCCATGTAGCGGAGAGTATGCATGGAAACGGAAGAAATGCAGCAAGTGCTGTTGAAAAGTATTCCAAACATCAAGATTATTTGGAAAAGCGTTTAATACGCATAGAAAACAATAATATGTACTGCCTTCCCATGGCAATTGTGTGGTGGATTACAAAGCACACCGCAAGTATCGAAAGTTTATATAAATTAAAAACAAGAGATTATGATACATGGGTTCTTAAAGCAGAAGTTCTCTGCGAAATGGCAGGAGTTGACGTTAAAGCAAAGGGTGGATGTGATTTTAAAGACCTGGATTTGATACAGTCATATTTAAGTGGTGAGTATCAAATTGTGGTGTATGAGGAAGATGAAAATAATGACCGGGAATATATAGTACGTTACCCGGGAGAGTATGCAGAGAATAAAATCTTTATTTTCTATAGGAGAGGTGACACTGTTGGCCATTTTGAACCCATTCCATACATTAAAAAATTACTTGGTAAATTGAAGTATTGCTATTATTGTTTGCAAGCATATAATGGGTTAGCATATAAACATAAGTGTGAAACTCAGTGTTCTCTTTGTGAATGCAAACACGAACGAAATTATAATACTAATAAAATTAAATGTAATGCGTGCAATAGAGAGTTTGCTGAGGGTACATGTTTTCAGAATCATAAGAAATGTAATAAAGGCGGGAAATCTGTGTGTGATAATGTTAAGGTCTGCATTAATTGTAGTATCATCTTTGATAACAGGCGTCGAAAATCAAACCATGTGTGTGGTGAACATTTTTGCACGACTTGTCGTAAGCATGTCGATATTACTCACACATGTTTTGTACAACGACAAGAGCCTGTACATACTAATAGGTTTATGTACATTGCATATGATATAGAAACGATGTTAAAGGCACCAAATGCGCGCGGTGAAAGGGAACATGTGGTAGTACTTGTATGCTGTAAGCATATTTGCCACAACTGTATGAATAAAGGTATCGATGAGTCCTGTAAAACATGTGGTGATAATAATGGAAATCGTTCGTTTTCTTTTAAGACAATGACGGACTTTATTAACCATGTATTGGCAGACCGACCTGACTTTAGACGTATAATTTGTATTGCACATAATGGCAGCAGATATGATGGTCTTTTCTGCCTTAGAAATCTAATAGAAGAGCAGCATCTTATTCCTAATGTGGTAATTCAGGGTCAGAAAATTTTTAATATTAATATTGGTAATCGTATTTTCTTTAAAGATTTTTATTTATTTATTGGTTGTAAATTATCTAGACTTCCCAAAACTTTAGGCCTGCGCGGAAATTTAAGAAAGGGAGATTTCCCATATTTATTTAACACCGAGGAAAATCAAAATTATGTTGGTCCCTATCCCCCCATTGAATTCTATGACCCTGAAGGACGAAGCACTGAAGAAAAACAAGAATTAATAGCATGGCACCAAGAACGTGCGGCAAGTGGCGAGGAGTTTAACCTCGAAAAGGAAATGCTGTCTTATTGCGAAAACGATGTTAGAATTCTAGCAGAAGCGATCATCAAATTTAGTGACATTATCGAGGAGAAAACGAATGGTTTGCAATGTTTCATGACATCATCCACCATTGCAGGTCTTGCAATGCGTACATATCGTACTTTGTACTTACCTAAAAATACTATTCCCTTAATTCCCGCGTTGGGTTTCCATCATAAGACAAAGTATAGTACTAAAGCTATGCAATGGCTTATGTATATGGAAAAACAATTAGGGATAGAAATCCAGCATGCTAGGAGAGGTGGGGAAAAGTATATTGGTAGGTACCAAGTTGATGGATGGCATGAGGGACTCAACGCTGCCTTCGATTTTTATGGTTGTTACTGGCACTCGTGCCCGCGTTGTTACCCTTTCAACCGTAACGACATTTTACATGACGCTCAAGACTCATGCAATACAATGGAAAAAAGATATGAACAAACAATGCTCCGCCGGAAGTATCTCAAAAGTTTAGGTATAAACCTATACGAAATCTGGGAATGTTCTTGGGATGAAAAGGTAAAGACGGATAAGGACGTACAAAGGTTTATTAAAGAACGTTGTACTAGCCTGCCTGATTTCCTTATTCCCAAGAATTGTTACAACGGCGGACGCACTGAAGTGTTCAAATCTTTTGTGAATTGTACGGGTAATGAGAAGTTATGTTACGCCGATATAACATCGTTATATCCATATGTGATGTCACGTAAGCCTATGCCCGTTAAATCACCTAAGATACATACGGGGCCGGACTTTCCAGATGTGGAAAGTATTCATGGTGTAGTAAAATGCACTATTTTGCCCCCGAAAAACTTGTATTTTCCGATTATTCCGTATGTGGCTGGAGGCCGATTACTTTTTGGTTTATGCCGGACATGTATGGAAGAGGAAAACACTGATGATTGTACTCATAGTGACAATGAGTGTGCTATTACAGGTACGTTTTGTACTCCAGAGTTACACCTGGCTCTTCAAAAAGGGTACAAAATACTCGATATACACGAAATATGGGAATTCGAACTCATGGATCCTAAAGAGGGGAATTCAGGTGGTTTGTTCGGAACTTATGTGAATTCCTTTCTTCAGATGAAGCAGGAAGCCTCTGGTTTTCCTGCTTATTGTAAAAATGAAGGAGACAAGCAAAAATATATCGAGGACTATTATGCCCATGAAGGCATACAGTTAAATTATGATAACATTAGGACGAACCCGGGATTGAGGCAATGTGCAAAACTTTACCTCAATTCATTATATGGCAAATGGGGACAGCGCACTGATATGTCACATAGTGTAATCGTTAGTGACGAAGTTACGTTCCTTAGGTATTTAACGTCGGCAAGGTATGAAATTCAAAGTGTGGTCCCAATTAATGATGATCATTTAATTATCACATATAGAGATAATGAAACTGAAAATGTCCCACTGGAATTTTCAAACGTTATATTAGCTGCCTTTATTACTTCGTGGGCTAGACTTGAACTATATAAATTACTAACGACTGTAGGACCAGACAGAGCCATTTACTGTGACACTGACAGTATTATGTATATACAGAAAAAAGATGAGGAACCTTTGTTACCACTTGGAAACTATCTGGGTGATCTAACAGATGAAATTCCAGAAGGTTGGGAATTTACAACCTTCTACGGTCTAGGTGCGAAAAATTATTGTTATAGGCTAATTAATGCCAATGGGGATGTTCGGCACATACTCAAAATTAGGGGGATAACACTAAACGATAGGACCTCTCAAAAAATTAACTTTGAGAGTTTCTATAAATTAGTGTCTGGACAATTAGAGTCCACAGTAATAGAAAACCCAAATAGTATTGTGCGTAAACCAGGGTTCCGCATCTTTAGTCGTACAGAGACTAAGACACACCGTGAGGTAAATAAAAAACGTAAACGAGTTGACGAAGATGACGTGACTGACAATATACCAATAACAAAACGTGCGACTTTACCTTACGGATATAGGCCCACGAACGAGTAAATGTGACTTGTGTGAATGTTTTTTTTCTTTTTTAACCAGTTCGTTTTTTTATGGAAACTCTGCTTTTATATTCTTTTGTTTCTTTGGAAACTGTCTGTTAAAATTTCCAGTGGAAAGTCGTTAATTATTTGTTGGACTGCTTCTTATAGAAGTGCATTGTTAATTATTTTTTCCTTCGCTTCTTATAGAAGCTCGTTGTTAATTATTTTATTGTTCTTTCGCTTCATTAGAAGCTTATTGTTAATTATTTATTTGTTTGCTTCTTATAGAAGTTCAGGACAATCGTTGATTGTTTTCTTACAAACCTCTATCTCTTTTCTTTTTAAATGTGTGAGTGTATATAAAGCAAAAGCTCTATTGCATGCATTCATTTGAGTACAACATGTTAAAGTTTCAACATCCCTCTACCATTTTAATTGCGGGTCCATCAAGGGCAGGAAAAACATGTTTTGTAAATCGATTACTTAATGAACGTGATCAAATGTTTAGTATAAAATTTAATGATATTGTTTGGTGTTATGGTGCAGTAATACCAAACCTGGATGCACATGCAAAAATACGTTTTGTAGAAGGGATACCTGACATGAATAATTTTGAAATTAAAGAAAATTCATTATTAATACTTGATGATTTAATGTCAGAAACTAATGGCGATGTTGCTAATTTATTTACAAAGTATGCACATCATAAAAAGTTGACTGTTATATTTATTATTCAAAATTTATTTCCAAAAGGAAAACATGCACGTGATATTAGTTTAAATGCACATTATATTATAGTATTTAAAAATCCTCGTGATAAATTACAAATACAATATTTAGCAAGGCAAATTATGCCTCGATATAGTAAGGAAATTGTGAATGTATTCGAAGAAGTAACACGTGAGCCTCACACTTATTTGTTATTTGACCTAACCCAAAAAACAAACGATGCATTGCGAATACGTACAAATATTTTTCCTAATGAAATTATGCATGTATACGCCAACATAAAAGACATGCATACAGAAATTTTTATTTAGTTGCTATCAAGATGTTGAAGGTAAAACAACACTACAGCACGCTCCGTGCTCTGTGCAAATGCAAAAATACAAAACGGAAACAAATTTTACAAAATGCTTCAGGGGATTTAATAAGAACAATTTCTCAAGTAGCTAAAAACACAATAAAAGGAAACATCCCTTTAAATCCTCGTCAGAAGCAACGATTACGTAGACATAAAAAGATCTTGCGCGCTTTATCTCAGCAGCGTACTGCATTAAAGAAAAAGAAGAGGTTGTTACTACAGAAAGGTGGTGCACTTTTACCATTAATTTTGGGACCACTTCTAGCAGCAGTAGGCAGTAGTATTTTTAGTCGATAATTATGTCAGAATTACGTAAAATGATTTTAGTTCCTGAAAATGCAATACATGAAATTCAGTCCAATCTTAAATCAATAGATTCACATCAATCACGTTTAGATGAAGAAATGAATAATATTTTAAAACGTCATGATATTAGTGTACAACAAAAATGGAAATTATATCAACAAGCTTTGCATCGTTACTTACAGTATACATCTTCTTCTTCTTCACATAAACCTATTACATTACCTGTTATTCAAGATGAACAAAAAGAAGAAGAAAAATTATCATCACTTGCTTTGCAACAGGATAACAATACTTCTATTTTACCATTTGTATCAGACATTTTACATTCAGTACCAAAAACACTACGTAGGAAAACAGATCTATTATTAAAGCAGTTAACAAATTCTGATAAAATTCAGTGGGATAAGTCTGGCATAGTACGTATCCAAGGAAAAACAATACCTGGTTCAAATATTATAGATTTAGTAAATGATGTTGTTCGTACAAGAAAATATTCAAGAAATCCTATAGGTATTTATGAATTTAAAAATTTATTAGAAGATCTTAATGTTCCTAAAGAATTTATTGGTACACCAGCATCAAAACTGAATACTAGTAGTAGTAGACAACGTATTCGTAAAATAAGAAAATCATCCAGTCCTAAAGCAGTATCTAATTTATTTAAACATTGGAAAGAGTATAGTATGTAAAAAAAATGACAAAATTATCAAAAATATATTATGATTATTCAAATCCTAATTCTTTATCAAGTATACAAACATTACATCGTAAAACAAAATTATCTAAAAAGAAAATTAAAAATTGGTTAGCTTCTCAAGATGCATATACATTGCATGCACCAATTCGTAAAGTTTTTCAACGGAAAAAGTATTATGTTAGTGCACCAAATGAAACATTACAAATGGATTTGGCAGATATGCAAAACATTGCAAAGTATAATAATAATTATAAGTATATATTATGTTGTATTGATATTTTTTCACGTTATGCATATTGTGTCCCCTTAAAAACAAAGAAAGGTCCTGAAATGGTAAAAGCAATAAGAAAAATTTTAAAAAATTTCAAGTTACCCGTGTTTAATGTCCAAACCGATTTAGGTACAGAATTTTATAATCGTCATGTAAAACAATTGTTTAAAGAATATGAAATTAATCATTATAGTGTTCATTCTGAAATTAAATGTGCTTTAGCAGAACGTTTTATAAGAACGATAAAAGAAAAATTGTATCGTTATTTTACTGCAAAAAATACTTATCGTTATATTAATGTCTTAGATCAAATTGTCAATAATTATAACCATTCATATCATTCAAGTATTAAAATGGCGCCTGCAGAAGTAAATGATTCCAATGTGAATCAAGTGTGGAAAACATTATACGGAAATACAATAAATAAAAAGAATACAAGTTGTAAATTTATTCCGGGTGATTATGTTCGTGTTAGTAAGTATAAACATGTATTGGAAAAAGGATATTTACCTAAATGGTCACAAGAAATATTTATTGTCGATAAATGTATTAAATCTAATCCTGTGACTTATAAATTAAAAGATTGGAATGGAGAAGAAATTAAAGGAATATTTTACGCCCAAGAATTACAAAAAGTAATTATAAATTCAAAAAAAACTTATCTTATTGAAAAAGTATTAAAACGTAAAAATGGGTGGATGTATGTAAAATGGTTGGGATATCCGTCAAGTATGAATTCATGGATTAGATCCGATTCTATTCAGTCTGCAAAATGAATTCAAACCTTACACATGACTTTTACGTTACTCTTCCTTCAAATGCCAGTAGTAAACTTTTTAATAATAATACAACAGCTTCATTTCGCGTTAAATTAGCACAACCTATTGATTTAAGTGATGGGGAATGGGGTGTTGCATTAACACAAATTAATATTCCGTGGAGTTTTTATAATGTTGGTGAAAATGAAGAAATTATAATTACTACTGTTATCAATGATAAAGTTGAACGTCATCATGTTCGTGTTACACCGGGATATTATTCTTCTATTGAATCTATTCTTGAGTTAATTCCTGAAAATGTTCGTATGTTACAATATTTACAAAATAAAAATCAAATTGTAATTAAACATTCTTTAAAATTAGAAGATCAATGTATGATTGGTATTACACCAGGATTACAACATATTTTTGGATTTATTAATGAAAATACACACGATATTAAAAATGTAGTATACACAAAAATTAGAAATGTTGATTTATTATTATCACGGGGTAAATTTCCGTGTAATTTAGATTATAATATTCCCAATTCAATTAATGTATGTGTTGATATTGTAAAACATCAACAAAATATTGGACCGTTAATTCGAAAACTTAGTGTATATAATGTACAACACGGTAATGTAAAATCTTTTGTGTTTCATACACCCCATTATGTTAAAGTTGAAAAGAAATATTTTGATACAATAGAAGTAAACTTAAAAGATGAACACGGTTTAAAATTACCATTTCGTTTCGGGACTTCAAACTTGACACTTCACTTTAAACGAAAATGATTTCTGAAAGTATTGATGATAGTTTTTACATTACATTAGTTTCAAATGCTAGTACAAATGTATATCCTACAAATAATCCAACACATTTTATTAATCAGTTGAAAAATAATATACGATTATCAGAATCCGATTGGTACGTAGGGTTAAGTGAAGTACATATTCCATTAACATGTTATAACGTCACCGAAGGCGAAAATGTTGTATGGTACAAATTTAAAAATGCAAACCCTATGAAAAGTAAAGTTGTTGTTGGATATTATCCATCCATTCATCATTTAATAGATGAATTAAATACAATATCAAGATTTATACGATTTAGCTTTTCAAATATTGTACGTGTTGAATGCGATGAACGTGTAGAATCTGTTACATTGTCACCTACATTAGCTTTACAATTAGGTTTTTCTGAAAAATCAGATCTTGTAAAAGAACGCCGTGGATTCAAACAGCCATACGTAGATATTGGATATCCACATCAAATTTTTATTTATACCGACATTATACAATATCAATTTTTAGGTGATACAAAAGCTCCGTTACTGCGTATAGGAACAATTTCAGATATTAATTATGGAAAAGTTCAAACAATTACTTTTGAAGATATTCATTATATGCCACTTGCAAAATTTTGTTTTAACACAATTGAAATACTATTAAAAGATCATGCAGGGCGAAATTTGCCATTCCGATCTGGGACACTGACCGTAACACTTCATTTTAAACGCTCTCCTGTTAAATAATAATAATAATAAAAAATGAGATCTAGACGTGTTACTTTACATCGTGGACGTGGAATACCATATTTTTCAGGACCTGTATATCAAAGGGGACATGGTATAGGGAGTTTCTTTAAAGGGTTATTTCGTTTTGCATTACCATTTCTTAAACAAGGTGCAAAAACTGTAGGACGTCAAGCATTGCAAACCGGTATACAAGTTGCGGGTGATGTATTGGAAAATAAACCATTTAAAGAAGCGGTTCGTGCACGTGTAAAAGAAGCTGGTAATAATTTAAAGACAAAAGCTATTAATAAAGTTGGACAGTTGCTAACTGGTAGTGGTAAGAGACGGTCACGCAAAAGAAAGGCTCCTACAATTGTAAATTTTGGACCACCAACAAAACGTAAACATATAAACGATATCTTTTCATAATGTCGCTCCTAAATTCCGATAGTTCTGAATGCTGTACCAATGAATTTGATTTCTTTTCAATACCAATGACACAAACAGCTATTGAAGCAACCATAAATGCTGAATATCGACCTATTTCTACATTAACATCAGAAGGACCAATTGAATTTGTTATTCCTGGAGAAACAGGAGAATTTATTCATCCAGCATATCTATATCTTTATGTACGTTGTAAAATTACAAAAGATGATGGTAAAAATTTAGTTAACGATGATGTTGTAGCACCAGTAAATAATTTCCTACATTCATTATTTAGTCAAATTGATATTTCGTTAAATGATAAATTAATTAGTTCTTCATCAGGATCTTATCCTTATCGTGCATACATTGAAACTTTATTAAATTATTCTCATGATGCTTCTCAAACACATTTAGCATGTGCTATGTGGCATAAAGATACTGCAAAAAATTTTAATAAATTAGATAATACAAATGATGGTTTTCAAAAGCGTACCAATAAAATAAAAAATAGTAAATCTTTTGAAATGTACGGACGTCTTCATACTGATATTGTAAGTTTAGATCGTATGCTTCCTAATAAAGTAAGTTTACGTGTAAAATTACACCGTAGTAAAGATAACTTTTGTTTAATGTCTCCTGAAAATACAAGTTACAAAGTTGCACTTGAGGAAGTTATTCTACATGTACGTCGTATTGATGTTGCTGCAGATTTAGCTATGCAATTAAATACACGAATGGTTTCAGAAACGGCCAAGTTACCTCTCACAAGAGTAGAAACAAGATCTTATACTATTCCTGCACAAGTCAAGTCATATAACCTTGATAATCTCTTTCTGGGTAATGTTCCTAAAGGTCTGGTTATTGGTTTCATTTCCAACACAGCCTTCAATGGTAAATCACATCTTAATCCATATGAGTTCCGGAACTTTAACGTTAACAAACTGCAATTACATGTTGGATCAAAATCATTCCCTCCCAACCCCCTTACGCCTGATTTTAATAATGATTTATACCTTCTAAGTTACTATACTCTGATATCAGGTACTGGTATATATTATCAAAATTATTCACATACTGTTACTCTTGAAGAATATCCTAATGGATATACTCTGTATGCATTTATTCTATCTCCAACTGGAACTTTAGATGACAACACTTGGGATGTAGTTCGTGATTCTCCTGTAAATTTAAAAGTATCATTTTCAGAAACTTTAACTGAACCAATTACATGTATTGTCTATGCGCAATTTGATTCGTTAGCACAAATAGACAAAGATAGAAATATTTATACTGATAACACCTTTTAATTTATTCAGTTGAGTAGAATGAGGGTTGTTGTATACTTCTCCGCATTCCATAATAATGATGAGGAATTTATTGTAAAGGAATTAGCAATTGTAAATCCTGACGTTCCGTTTTTACAAAATTGGATATTTAAACCACCATATCCATTAAATAAGCTGTCTGAGCCAATCATAAATACAAACAAATATCTAAGTGAAAATGTATATGGCATTACCTGGCACGAAGGCGATGTAGAGTATTCACTTCTTAAGGAAATAATTCAATCATATTGTTCAAATACCACCAGTATTTACACGTATGGATTAACTAGAAAGTGTTTTCTTGAGGAAATTCTGCAAAGAAATGTTACAAATTTGGAAGAAATAGACTGTCCAAAGTATACTGCATTAAGTTTTCACGTTCACAAGTGTGCACATAATAAACATCGTTTTGGACAATATAGGTGCAGTATTCATGAAGCATTACTATATAGTGAATATGTAAAAGTGTATGATTATGTTTTACATGTAAAAAACAGTGATAATTACATACCTACTATAATTAAGAAAAATAATAATCATGTATAGTGACGAATTGTTAAAAGTGTTAGTGACTGATAAAGTGACTGGTGCAAGTGTTACCGGGATTTATCCTATTGATAAACTTCCTGTAATGGTAGAACCACCTGCAGCACTTGTTATTAATCTTGATACATCCAATTCAAGTGGATCACACTGGGTCGCAGTGTACATTAATGGGAAAAAACATGGATTTTATTTTGACAGTCTTGCTATGGACATTCCCAAGGAAATAAAAAAATTTTTATCCAAAAATACTAAATTATATTTTACAAACAGTGAACAATATCAGCACGATGATTCTGTGTTATGCGGATACTTTGTATTATATTTTTTGCATCATATTATTCGCACTCAATCATTTGAAAAGTGTTTAAAATTGTTTAACAACAAAAATTTAAAAAAGAATGATGATATTGTTTATAAACATGTAAACAACATTTTAAAAAGAAAACACAGGTAATTTTTTTTAATTTTTTTATTGTTGTATATATTTTTTACAATAAAAATTTTTAAACTATATTCATGCATTTAATTTACAAATCCTCGTTACAATCTTGATAATGCATTAGTTAATGCTGTTGATCTTTCATATTTCCACCAGTAATTCAACTGTTGTGCGTTACGATATGCACATCCTGATTTCTTTACAACATTTTTGTGAAAAGAACAATATTCATTAAATGTATTTCCACACAAATCATTTAATGCTGGACATTGTTTTGTTTCTAAATCAATAACATTATCTAATGCAAATATTCTCTTAATCCAAAGAGATTTTTCTAAACCTTTACAATAAAAGGTTGAATTCATAGCACATAATTGATATACAAGGTTACGTATGAATGATACAGTATATCCTGTTTTACTATCCCAGTTCAATCCGTGTAAATTCAATGTCAGCCAATCAATTTGTTTTTGGCAACCTAATGACAATAAGTTATATTCTATTGGTGATTTTACCAAGCAATGAAA
>NW_027656285.1:0-114516 GCF_964235325.1 Thermobia domestica | reverse complement strand
GTACAGCTCTTCAATTTGAGCTTTATTTCATTAAAATATATTCAGAAGTTTCGGAGATATAGCCTTAAATATACAGTAGTTAGGAAGAATGCACAACAATATAATATATATAAAAATGACATATGTTATATTGTTGAGATGTTGCCTAACAACATATATATACCAATTAGTTGAGTTTAGAAGAAAAGTGAAGAAATTCGTGTTTGAAGACATACTTTTTCTACTTAGGATGAGTGTCACGTGGTCTCATCAAGACTGCAAGGGTTATATTGCTTCATGTATAACAACAGGTACTATCTTCATTTTTTAAAATTTTTTGTTGTAATGTGTAGATTTTCTTACCATTTTATCATGTTTGCAATTCTTAGGTAGTATATTTGGTTGTTGTATGGAAAACATATACAGGGTGATGCAAAATTCAAACCCATAGTATAAAAATTTTATTTGTTTTTCAAAAAATGAAGAAAGTGCGCCAATTAGCGAATGCGCTGTATGTAGTTCTGAACGGTACTGTCCTTATTCCTCGGTTGTCATTGGTCAGCCATATTGTTATGAGGCAATGAGACATATCATGGAATAAAATCGTTTATATAGTGTAAAATGAATAAAAGAGTACCAAACATGATATGCACAAGATAACTTTCCTTCTACAGTAGGGGGCGCTGCTTGCAGCCAGAATATGAAGAGGGTACAGCTCTTCAATTTGAGCTTTATTTCATTAAAATATATTCAGAAGTTTCGGAGATATAGCCTTAAATATACAGTAGTTAGGAAGAATGCACAACAATATAATATATATAAAAATGACATATGTTATATTGTTGAGATGTTGCCAAACAACATATATATACCAATTAGTTGAGTTTAGAAGAAAAGTGAAGAAATTCGTGTTTGAAGACATACTTTTTCTACTTAGGATGAGTGTCACGTGGTCTCATCAAGACTGCAAGGGTTATATTGCTTCATGTATAACAACAGGTACTATCTTCATTTTTTAAAATTTTTTGTTGTAATGTGTAGATTTTCTTACCATTTTATCATGTTTGCAATTCTTAGGTAGTATATTTGGTTGTTGTATGGAAAACATATACAGGGTGATGCAAAATTCAAACCCATAGTATAAAAATTTTATTTGTTTTTCAAAAAATGAAGAAAGTGCGCCAATTAGCGAATGCGCTGTATGTAGTTCTGAACGGTACATGTCCTTATTCCTCGGTTGTCATTGGTCAGCCATATTGTTATGAGGCAATGAGACATATCATGGAATAAAATCGTTTATATAGTGTAAAATGAATAAAAGAGTACCAAACATGATATGCACAAGATAACTTTCCTTCTACAGTAGGGGGCGCTGCTTGCAGCCAGAATATGAAGAGGGTACAGCTCTTCAATTTGAGCTTTATTTCATTAAAATATATTCAGAAGTTTCGGAGATATAGCCTTAAATATACAGTAGTTAGGAAGAATGCACAACAATATAATATATATAAAAATGACATATGTTATATTGTTGAGATGTTGCCTAACAACATATATATACCAATTAGTTGAGTTTAGAAGAAAAGTGAAGAAATTCGTGTTTGAAGACATACTTTTACTACTTAGGATGAGTGTCACGTGGTCTCATCAAGACTGCAAGGGTTATATTGCTTCATGTATAACAACAGGTACTATCTTCATTTTTTAAAATTTTTTGTTGTAATGTGTAGATTTTCTTACCATTTTATCATGTTTGCAATTCTTAGGTAGTATATTTGGTTGTTGTATGGAAAACATATACAGAGTGATGCAAAATTCAAACCCATAGTATAAAAATTTTATTTGTTTTTCAAAAAATGAAGAAAGTGCGCCAATTAGCGAATGCGCTGTATGTAGTTCTGAACGGTACATGTCCTTATTCCTCGGTTGTCATTGGTCAGCCATATTGTTATGAGGCAATGAGACATATCATGGAATAAAATCGTTTATATAGTGTAAAATGAATAAAAGAGTACCAAACATGATATGCACAAGATAACTTTCCTTCTACAGTAGGGGGCGCTGCTTGCAGCCAGAATATGAAGAGGGTACAGCTCTTCAATTTGAGCTTTATTTCATTAAAATATATTCAGAAGTTTCGGAGATATAGCCTTAAATATACAGTAGTTAGGAAGAATGCACAACAATATAATATATATAAAAATGACATATGTTATATTGTTGAGATGTTGCCTAACAACATATATATACCAATTAGTTGAGTTTAGAAGAAAAGTGAAGAAATTCGTGTTTGAAGACATACTTTTATTACTTAGGATGAGTGTCACGTGGTCTCATCAAGACTGCAAGGGTTATATTGCTTCATGTATAACAACAGGTACTATCTTCATTTTTTAAAATTTTTTGTTGTAATGTGTAGATTTTCTTACCATTTTATCATGTTTGCAATTCTTAGGTAGTATATTTGGTTGTTGTATGGAAAACATATACAGGGTGATGCAAAATTCAAACCCATAGTATAAAAATTTTATTTGTTTTTCAAAAAATGAAGAAAGTGCGCCAATTAGCGAATGCGCTGTATGTAGTTCTGAACGGTACATGTCCTTATTCCTCGGTTGTCATTGGTCAGCCATATTGTTATGAGGCAATGAGACATATCATGGAATAAAATCGTTTATATAGTGTAAAATGAATAAAAGAGTAAAAAACATGATATGCACAAGATAACTTTCCTTCTACAGTAGGGGGCGCTGCTTGCAGTCAGAATATGAAGAGGGTACAGCTCTTCAATTTGAGCTTTATTACATTAAAATATATTCAGAAGTTTCGGAGATATAGCCTTAAATATACAGTAGTTAGGATGAATGCACAACAATATAATATATATAAAAATGACATATGTTATATTGTTGAGATGTTGCCTAACAACAGATATATACCAATTAGTTGAGTTTAGAAGAAAAGTGAAGAAATTCGTGTTTGAAGACATACTTTTTCTACTTAGGATGAGTGTCACGTGGTCTCATCAAGACTGCAAGGGTTATATTGCTTCATGTATAACAACAGGTACTATCTTCATTTTTTAAAATTTTTTGTTGTAATGTGTAGATTTTCTTACCATTTTATCATGTTTGCAATTCTTAGGTAGTATATTTGGTTGTTGTATGGAAAACATATACAGAGTGATGCAAAATTCAAACCCATAGTATAAAAATTTTATTTGTTTTTCAAAAAATGAAGAAAGTGCGCCAATTAGCGAATGCGCTGTATGTAGTTCTGAACGGTACATGTCCTTATTCCTCGGTTGTCATTGGTCAGCCATATTGTTATGAGGCAATGAGACATATCATGGAATAAAATCGTTTATATAGTGTAAAATGAATAAAAGAGTACCAAACATGATATGCACAAGATAACTTTCCTTCTACAGTAGGGGGCGCTGCTTGCAGTCAGAATATGAAGAGGGTACAGCTCTTCAATTTGAGCTTTATTACATTAAAATATATTCAGAAGTTTCGGAGATATAGCCTTAAATATACAGTAGTTAGGAAGAATGCACAACAATATAATATATATAAAAATGACATATGTTATATTGTTGAGATGTTGCCTAACAACATATATATACCAATTAGTTGAGTTTAGAAGAAAAGTGAAGAAATTCGTGTTTGAAGACATACTTTTTCTACTTAGGATGAGTGTCACGTGGTCTCATCAAGACTGCAAGGGTTATATTGCTTCATGTATAACAACAGGTACTATCTTCATTTTTTAAAATTTTTTGTTGTAATGTGTAGATTTTCTTACCATTTTATCATGTTTGCAATTCTTAGGTAGTATATTTGGTTGTTGTATGGAAAACATATACAGAGTGATGCAAAATTCAAACCCATAGTATAAAAATTTTATTTGTTTTTCAAAAAATGAAGTAAGTGCGCCAATTAGCGAATGTGCTGTATGTAGTTCTGAACGGTACATGTCCTTATTCCTCGGTTGTCATTGGTCAGCCATATTGTTATGAGGCAATGAGACATATCATGGAATAAAATCGTTTATATAGTGTAAAATGAATAAAAGAGTACCAAACATGATATGCACAAGATAACTTTCCTTCTACAGTAGGGGGCGCTGCTTGCAGTCAGAATATGAAGAGGGTACAGCTCTTCAATTTGAGCTTTATTTCATTAAAATATATTCAGAAGTTTCGGAGATATAGCCTTAAATATACAGTAGTTTGGAAGAATGCACAACAATATAATATATATAAAAATGACATATGTTATATTGTTGAGATGTTGCCAAACAACATATATATACCAATTATTTGAGTTTAGAAGAAAAGTGAAGAAATTCGTGTTTGAAGACATACTTTTTCTACTTAGGATGAGTGTCACGTGGTCTCATCAAGACTGCAAGGGTTATATTGCTTCATGTATAACAACAGGTACTATCTTCATTTTTTAAAATTTTTTGTTGTAATGTGTAGATTTTCTTACCATTTTATCATGTTTGCAATTCTTAGGTAGTATATTTGGTTGTTGTATGGAAAACATATACAGGGTGATGCAAAATTCAAACCCATAGTATAAAAATTTTATTTGTTTTTCAAAAAATGAAGAAAGTGCGCCAATTAGCGAATGCGCTGTATGTAGTTCTGAACGGTACATGTCCTTATTCCTCGGTTGTCATTGGTCAGCCATATTGTTATGAGGCAATGAGACATATCATGGAATAAAATCGTTTATATAGTGTAAAATGAATAAAAGAGTACCAAACATGATATGCACAAGATAACTTTCCTTCTACAGTAGGGGGCGCTGCTTGCAGCCAGAATATGAAGAGGGTACAGCTCTTCAATTTGAGCTTTATTTCATTAAAATATATTCAGAAGTTTCGGAGATATAGCCTTAAATATACAGTAGTTAGGAAGAATGCACAACAATATAATATATATAAAAATGACATATGTTATATTGTTGAGATGTTGCCTAACAACATATATATACCAATTAGTTGAGTTTAGAAGAAAAGTGAAGAAATTCGTGTTTGAAGACATACTTTTTCTACTTAGGATGAGTGTCACGTGGTCTCATCAAGACTGCAAGGGTTATATTGCTTCATGTATAACAACAGGTACTATCTTCATTTTTTAAAATTTTTTGTTGTAATGTGTAGATTTTCTTACCATTTTATCATGTTTGCAATTCTTAGGTAGTATATTTGGTTGTTGTATGGAAAACATATACAGGGTGATGCAAAATTCAAACCCATAGTATAAAAATTTTATTTGTTTTTCAAAAAATGAAGAAAGTGCGCCAATTAGCGAATGCGCTGTATGTAGTTCTGAACGGTACATGTCCTTATTCCTCGGTTGTCATTGGTCAGCCATATTGTTATGAGGCAATGAGACATATCATGGAATAAAATCGTTTATATAGTGTAAAATGAATAAAAGAGTACCAAACATGATATGCACAAGATAACTTTCCTTCTACAGTAGGGGGCGCTGCTTGCAGCCAGAATATGAAGAGGGTACAGCTCTTCAATTTGAGCTTTATTTCATTAAAATATATTCAGAAGTTTCGGAGATATAGCCTTAAATATACAGTAGTTAGGAAGAATGCACAACAATATAATATATATAAAAATGACATATGTTATATTGTTGAGATGTTGCCAAACAACATATATATACCAATTAGTTGAGTTTAGAAGAAAAGTGAAGAAATTCGTGTTTGAAGACATACTTTTTCTACTTAGGATGAGTGTCACGTGGTCTCATCAAGACTGCAAGGGTTATATTGCTTCATGTATAACAACAGGTACTATCTTCATTTTTTAAAATTTTTTGTTGTAATGTGTAGATTTTCTTACCATTTTATCATGTTTGCAATTCTTAGGTAGTATATTTGGTTGTTGTATGGAAAACATATACAGGGTGATGCAAAATTCAAACCCATAGTATAAAAATTTTATTTGTTTTTCAAAAAATGAAGAAAGTGCGCCAATTAGCGAATGCGCTGTATGTAGTTCTGAACGGTACATGTCCTTATTCCTCGGTTGTCATTGGTCAGCCATATTGTTATGAGGCAATGAGACATATCATGGAATAAAATCGTTTATATAGTGTAAAATGAATAAAAGAGTACCAAACATGATATGCACAAGATAACTTTCCTTCTACAGTAGGGGGCGCTGCTTGCAGCCAGAATATGAAGAGGGTACAGCTCTTCAATTTGAGCTTTATTTCATTAAAATATATTCAGAAGTTTCGGAGATATAGCCTTAAATATACAGTAGTTAGGAAGAATGCACAACAATATAATATATATAAAAATGACATATGTTATATTGTTGAGATGTTGCCTAACAACATATATATACCAATTAGTTGAGTTTAGAAGAAAAGTGAAGAAATTCGTGTTTGAAGACATACTTTTACTACTTAGGATGAGTGTCACGTGGTCTCATCAAGACTGCAAGGGTTATATTGCTTCATGTATAACAACAGGTACTATCTTCATTTTTTAAAATTTTTTGTTGTAATGTGTAGATTTTCTTACCATTTTATCATGTTTGCAATTCTTAGGTAGTATATTTGGTTGTTGTATGGAAAACATATACAGAGTGATGCAAAATTCAAACCCATAGTATAAAAATTTTATTTGTTTTTCAAAAAATGAAGAAAGTGCGCCAATTAGCGAATGCGCTGTATGTAGTTCTGAACGGTACATGTCCTTATTCCTCGGTTGTCATTGGTCAGCCATATTGTTATGAGGCAATGAGACATATCATGGAATAAAATCGTTTATATAGTGTAAAATGAATAAAAGAGTACCAAACATGATATGCACAAGATAACTTTCCTTCTACAGTAGGGGGCGCTGCTTGCAGCCAGAATATGAAGAGGGTACAGCTCTTCAATTTGAGCTTTATTTCATTAAAATATATTCAGAAGTTTCGGAGATATAGCCTTAAATATACAGTAGTTAGGAAGAATGCACAACAATATAATATATATAAAAATGACATATGTTATATTGTTGAGATGTTGCCTAACAACATATATATACCAATTAGTTGAGTTTAGAAGAAAAGTGAAGAAATTCGTGTTTGAAGACATACTTTTATTACTTTGGATGAGTGTCACGTGGTCTCATCAAGACTGCAAGGGTTATATTGCTTCATGTATAACAACAGGTACTATCTTCATTTTTTAAAATTTTTTGTTGTAATGTGTAGATTTTCTTACCATTTTATCATGTTTGCAATTCTTAGGTAGTATATTTGGTTGTTGTATGGAAAACATATACAGGGTGATGCAAAATTCAAACCCATAGTATAAAAATTTTATTTGTTTTTCAAAAAATGAAGAAAGTGCGCCAATTAGCGAATGCGCTGTATGTAGTTCTGAACGGTACATGTCCTTATTCCTCGGTTGTCATTGGTCAGCCATATTGTTATGAGGCAATGAGACATATCATGGAATAAAATCGTTTATATAGTGTAAAATGAATAAAAGAGTAAAAAACATGATATGCACAAGATAACTTTCCTTCTACAGTAGGGGGCGCTGCTTGCAGTCAGAATATGAAGAGGGTACAGCTCTTCAATTTGAGCTTTATTACATTAAAATATATTCAGAAGTTTCGGAGATATAGCCTTAAATATACAGTAGTTAGGATGAATGCACAACAATATAATATATATAAAAATGACATATGTTATATTGTTGAGATGTTGCCTAACAACAGATATATACCAATTAGTTGAGTTTAGAAGAAAAGTGAAGAAATTCGTGTTTGAAGACATACTTTTTCTACTTAGGATGAGTGTCACGTGGTCTCATCAAGACTGCAAGGGTTATATTGCTTCATGTATAACAACAGGTACTATCTTCATTTTTTAAAATTTTTTGTTGTAATGTGTAGATTTTCTTACCATTTTATCATGTTTGCAATTCTTAGGTAGTATATTTGGTTGTTGTATGGAAAACATATACAGAGTGATGCAAAATTCAAACCCATAGTATAAAAATTTTATTTGTTTTTCAAAAAATGAAGAAAGTGCGCCAATTAGCGAATGCGCTGTATGTAGTTCTGAACGGTACATGTCCTTATTCCTCGGTTGTCATTGGTCAGCCATATTGTTATGAGGCAATGAGACATATCATGGAATAAAATCGTTTATATAGTGTAAAATGAATAAAAGAGTACCAAACATGATATGCACAAGATAACTTTCCTTCTACAGTAGGGGGCGCTGCTTGCAGTCAGAATATGAAGAGGGTACAGCTCTTCAATTTGAGCTTTATTACATTAAAATATATTCAGAAGTTTCGGAGATATAGCCTTAAATATACAGTAGTTAGGAAGAATGCACAACAATATAATATATATAAAAATGACATATGTTATATTGTTGAGATGTTGCCTAACAACATATATATACCAATTAGTTGAGTTTAGAAGAAAAGTGAAGAAATTCGTGTTTGAAGACATACTTTTTCTACTTAGGATGAGTGTCACGTGGTCTCATCAAGACTGCAAGGGTTATATTGCTTCATGTATAACAACAGGTACTATCTTCATTTTTTAAAATTTTTTGTTGTAATGTGTAGATTTTCTTACCATTTTATCATGTTTGCAATTCTTAGGTAGTATATTTGGTTGTTGTATGGAAAACATATACAGAGTGATGCAAAATTCAAACCCATAGTATAAAAATTTTATTTGTTTTTCAAAAAATGAAGAAAGTGCGCCAATTAGCGAATGCGCTGTATGTAGTTCTGAACGGTACATGTCCTTATTCCTCGGTTGTCATTGGTCAGCCATATTGTTATGAGGCAATGAGACATATCATGGAATAAAATCGTTTATATAGTGTAAAATGAATAAAAGAGTACCAAACATGATATGCACAAGATAACTTTCCTTCTACAGTAGGGGGCGCTGCTTGCAGTCAGAATATGAAGAGGGTACAGCTCTTCAATTTGAGCTTTATTTCATTAAAATATATTCAGAAGTTTCGGAGATATAGCCTTAAATATACAGTAGTTAGGAAGAATGCACAACAATATAATATATATAAAAATGACATATGTTATATTGTTGAGATGTTGCCAAACAACATATATATACCAATTAGTTGAGTTTAGAAGAAAAGTGAAGAAATTCGTGTTTGAAGACATACTTTTTCTACTTAGGATGAGTGTCACGTGGTCTCATCAAGACTGCAAGGGTTATATTGCTTCATGTATAACAACAGGTACTATCTTCATTTTTTAAAATTTTTTGTTGTAATGTGTAGATTTTCTTACCATTTTATCATGTTTGCAATTCTTAGGTAGTATATTTGGTTGTTGTATGGAAAACATATACAGGGTGATGCAAAATTCAAACCCATAGTATAAAAATTTTATTTGTTTTTCAAAAAATGAAGAAAGTGCGCCAATTAGCGAATGCGCTGTATGTAGTTCTGAACGGTACATGTCCTTATTCCTCGGTTGTCATTGGTCAGCCATATTGTTATGAGGCAATGAGACATATCATGGAATAAAATCGTTTATATAGTGTAAAATGAATAAAAGAGTACCAAACATGATATGCACAAGATAAATTTCCTTCTACAGTAGGGGGCGCTGCTTGCAGTCAGAATATGAAGAGGGTACAGCTCTTCAATTTGAGCTTTATTACATTAAAATATATTCAGAAGTTTCGGAGATATAGCCTTAAATATACAGTAGTTAGGAAGAATGCACAACAATATAATATATATAAAAATGACATATGTTATATTGTTGAGATGTTGCCTAACAACATATATATACCAATTAGTTGAGTTTAGAAGAAAAGTGAAGAAATTCGTGTTTGAAGACATACTTTTTCTACTTAGGATGAGTGTCACGTGGTCTCATCAAGACTGCAAGGGTTATATTGCTTCATGTATAACAACAGGTACTATCTTCATTTTTTAAAATTTTTTGTTGTAATGTGTAGATTTTCTTACCATTTTATCATGTTTGCAATTCTTAGGTAGTATATTTGGTTGTTGTATGGAAAACATATACAGAGTGATGCAAAATTCAAACCCATAGTATAAAAATTTTATTTGTTTTTCAAAAAATGAAGAAAGTGCGCCAATTAGCGAATGCGCTGTATGTAGTTCTGAACGGTACATGTCCTTATTCCTCGGTTGTCATTGGTCAGCCATATTGTTATGAGGCAATGAGACATATCATGGAATAAAATCGTTTATATAGTGTAAAATGAATAAAAGAGTACCAAACATGATATGCACAAGATAACTTTCCTTCTACAGTAGGGGGCGCTGCTTGCAGTCAGAATATGAAGAGGGTACAGCTCTTCAATTTGAGCTTTATTTCATTAAAATATATTCAGAAGTTTCGGAGATATAGCCTTAAATATACAGTAGTTAGGAAGAATGCACAACAATATAATATATATAAAAATGACATATGTTATATTGTTGAGATGTTGCCAAACAACATATATATACCAATTAGTTGAGTTTAGAAGAAAAGTGAAGAAATTCGTGTTTGAAGACATACTTTTTCTACTTAGGATGAGTGTCACGTGGTCTCATCAAGACTGCAAGGGTTATATTGCTTCATGTATAACAACAGGTACTATCTTCATTTTTTAAAATTTTTTGTTGTAATGTGTAGATTTTCTTACCATTTTATCATGTTTGCAATTCTTAGGTAGTATATTTGGTTGTTGTATGGAAAACATATACAGGGTGATGCAAAATTCAAACCCATAGTATAAAAATTTTATTTGTTTTTCAAAAAATGAAGAAAGTGCGCCAATTAGCGAATGCGCTGTATGTAGTTCTGAACGGTACATGTCCTTATTCCTCGGTTGTCATTGGTCAGCCATATTGTTATGAGGCAATGAGACATATCATGGAATAAAATCGTTTATATAGTGTAAAATGAATAAAAGAGTACCAAACATGATATGCACAAGATAACTTTCCTTCTACAGTAGGGGGCGCTGCTTGCAGCCAGAATATGAAGAGGGTACAGCTCTTCAATTTGAGCTTTATTTCATTAAAATATATTCAGAAGTTTCGGAGATATAGCCTTAAATATACAGTAGTTAGGAAGAATGCACAACAATATAATATATATAAAAATGACATATGTTATATTGTTGAGATGTTGCCAAACAACATATATATACCAATTAGTTGAGTTTAGAAGAAAAGTGAAGAAATTCGTGTTTGAAGACATACTTTTTCTACTTAGGATGAGTGTCACGTGGTCTCATCAAGACTGCAAGGGTTATATTGCTTCATGTATAACAACAGGTACTATCTTCATTTTTTAAAATTTTTTGTTGTAATGTGTAGATTTTCTTACCATTTTATCATGTTTGCAATTCTTAGGTAGTATATTTGGTTGTTGTATGGAAAACATATACAGGGTGATGCAAAATTCAAACCCATAGTATAAAAATTTTATTTGTTTTTCAAAAAATGAAGAAAGTGCGCCAATTAGCGAATGCGCTGTATGTAGTTCTGAACGGTACATGTCCTTATTCCTCGGTTGTCATTGGTCAGCCATATTGTTATGAGGCAATGAGACATATCATGGAATAAAATCGTTTATATAGTGTAAAATGAATAAAAGAGTACCAAACATGATATGCACAAGATAACTTTCCTTCTACAGTAGGGGGCGCTGCTTGCAGCCAGAATATGAAGAGGGTACAGCTCTTCAATTTGAGCTTTATTTCATTAAAATATATTCAGAAGTTTCGGAGATATAGCCTTAAATATACAGTAGTTAGGAAGAATGCACAACAATATAATATATATAAAAATGACATATGTTATATTGTTGAGATGTTGCCTAACAACATATATATACCAATTAGTTGAGTTTAGAAGAAAAGTGAAGAAATTCGTGTTTGAAGACATACTTTTTCTACTTAGGATGAGTGTCACGTGGTCTCATCAAGACTGCAAGGGTTATATTGCTTCATGTATAACAACAGGTACTATCTTCATTTTTTAAAATTTTTTGTTGTAATGTGTAGATTTTCTTACCATTTTATCATGTTTGCAATTCTTAGGTAGTATATTTGGTTGTTGTATGGAAAACATATACAGGGTGATGCAAAATTCAAACCCATAGTATAAAAATTTTATTTGTTTTTCAAAAAATGAAGAAAGTGCGCCAATTAGCGAATGCGCTGTATGTAGTTCTGAACGGTACATGTCCTTATTCCTCGGTTGTCATTGGTCAGCCATATTGTTATGAGGCAATGAGACATATCATGGAATAAAATCGTTTATATAGTGTAAAATGAATAAAAGAGTACCAAACATGATATGCACAAGATAACTTTCCTTCTACAGTAGGGGGCGCTGCTTGCAGCCAGAATATGAAGAGGGTACAGCTCTTCAATTTGAGCTTTATTTCATTAAAATATATTCAGAAGTTTCGGAGATATAGCCTTAAATATACAGTAGTTAGGAAGAATGCACAACAATATAATATATATAAAAATGACATATGTTATATTGTTGAGATGTTGCCAAACAACATATATATACCAATTAGTTGAGTTTAGAAGAAAAGTGAAGAAATTCGTGTTTGAAGACATACTTTTTCTACTTAGGATGAGTGTCACGTGGTCTCATCAAGACTGCAAGGGTTATATTGCTTCATGTATAACAACAGGTACTATCTTCATTTTTTAAAATTTTTTGTTGTAATGTGTAGATTTTCTTACCATTTTATCATGTTTGCAATTCTTAGGTAGTATATTTGGTTGTTGTATGGAAAACATATACAGGGTGATGCAAAATTCAAACCCATAGTATAAAAATTTTATTTGTTTTTCAAAAAATGAAGAAAGTGCGCCAATTAGCGAATGCGCTGTATGTAGTTCTGAACGGTACATGTCCTTATTCCTCGGTTGTCATTGGTCAGCCATATTGTTATGAGGCAATGAGACATATCATGGAATAAAATCGTTTATATAGTGTAAAATGAATAAAAGAGTACCAAACATGATATGCACAAGATAACTTTCCTTCTACAGTAGGGGGCGCTGCTTGCAGCCAGAATATGAAGAGGGTACAGCTCTTCAATTTGAGCTTTATTTCATTAAAATATATTCAGAAGTTTCGGAGATATAGCCTTAAATATACAGTAGTTAGGAAGAATGCACAACAATATAATATATATAAAAATGACATATGTTATATTGTTGAGATGTTGCCTAACAACATATATATACCAATTAGTTGAGTTTAGAAGAAAAGTGAAGAAATTCGTGTTTGAAGACATACTTTTACTACTTAGGATGAGTGTCACGTGGTCTCATCAAGACTGCAAGGGTTATATTGCTTCATGTATAACAACAGGTACTATCTTCATTTTTTAAAATTTTTTGTTGTAATGTGTAGATTTTCTTACCATTTTATCATGTTTGCAATTCTTAGGTAGTATATTTGGTTGTTGTATGGAAAACATATACAGAGTGATGCAAAATTCAAACCCATAGTATAAAAATTTTATTTGTTTTTCAAAAAATGAAGAAAGTGCGCCAATTAGCGAATGCGCTGTATGTAGTTCTGAACGGTACATGTCCTTATTCCTCGGTTGTCATTGGTCAGCCATATTGTTATGAGGCAATGAGACATATCATGGAATAAAATCGTTTATATAGTGTAAAATGAATAAAAGAGTAAAAAACATGATATGCACAAGATAACTTTCCTTCTACAGTAGGGGGCGCTGCTTGCAGTCAGAATATGAAGAGGGTACAGCTCTTCAATTTGAGCTTTATTACATTAAAATATATTCAGAAGTTTCGGAGATATAGCCTTAAATATACAGTAGTTAGGATGAATGCACAACAATATAATATATATAAAAATGACATATGTTATATTGTTGAGATGTTGCCTAACAACAGATATATACCAATTAGTTGAGTTTAGAAGAAAAGTGAAGAAATTCGTGTTTGAAGACATACTTTTTCTACTTAGGATGAGTGTCACGTGGTCTCATCAAGACTGCAAGGGTTATATTGCTTCATGTATAACAACAGGTACTATCTTCATTTTTTAAAATTTTTTGTTGTAATGTGTAGATTTTCTTACCATTTTATCATGTTTGCAATTCTTAGGTAGTATATTTGGTTGTTGTATGGAAAACATATACAGAGTGATGCAAAATTCAAACCCATAGTATAAAAATTTTATTTGTTTTTCAAAAAATGAAGAAAGTGCGCCAATTAGCGAATGCGCTGTATGTAGTTCTGAACGGTACATGTCCTTATTCCTCGGTTGTCATTGGTCAGCCATATTGTTATGAGGCAATGAGACATATCATGGAATAAAATCGTTTATATAGTGTAAAATGAATAAAAGAGTACCAAACATGATATGCACAAGATAACTTTCCTTCTACAGTAGGGGGCGCTGCTTGCAGTCAGAATATGAAGAGGGTACAGCTCTTCAATTTGAGCTTTATTACATTAAAATATATTCAGAAGTTTCGGAGATATAGCCTTAAATATACAGTAGTTAGGAAGAATGCACAACAATATAATATATATAAAAATGACATATGTTATATTGTTGAGATGTTGCCTAACAACATATATATACCAATTAGTTGAGTTTAGAAGAAAAGTGAAGAAATTCGTGTTTGAAGACATACTTTTTCTACTTAGGATGAGTGTCACGTGGTCTCATCAAGACTGCAAGGGTTATATTGCTTCATGTATAACAACAGGTACTATCTTCATTTTTTAAAATTTTTTGTTGTAATGTGTAGATTTTCTTACCATTTTATCATGTTTGCAATTCTTAGGTAGTATATTTGGTTGTTGTATGGAAAACATATACAGGGTGATGCAAAATTCAAACCCATAGTATAAAAATTTTATTTGTTTTTCAAAAAATGAAGAAAGTGCGCCAATTAGCGAATGCGCTGTATGTAGTTCTGAACGGTACATGTCCTTATTCCTCGGTTGTCATTGGTCAGCCATATTGTTATGAGGCAATGAGACATATCATGGAATAAAATCGTTTATATAGTGTAAAATGAATAAAAGAGTACCAAACATGATATGCACAAGATAAATTTCCTTCTACAGTAGGGGGCGCTGCTTGCAGTCAGAATATGAAGAGGGTACAGCTCTTCAATTTGAGCTTTATTACATTAAAATATATTCAGAAGTTTCGGAGATATAGCCTTAAATATACAGTAGTTAGGAAGAATGCACAACAATATAATATATATAAAAATGACATATGTTATATTGTTGAGATGTTGCCTAACAACATATATATACCAATTAGTTGAGTTTAGAAGAAAAGTGAAGAAATTCGTGTTTGAAGACATACTTTTTCTACTTAGGATGAGTGTCACGTGGTCTCATCAAGACTGCAAGGGTTATATTGCTTCATGTATAACAACAGGTACTATCTTCATTTTTTAAAATTTTTTGTTGTAATGTGTAGATTTTCTTACCATTTTATCATGTTTGCAATTCTTAGGTAGTATATTTGGTTGTTGTATGGAAAACATATACAGAGTGATGCAAAATTCAAACCCATAGTATAAAAATTTTATTTGTTTTTCAAAAAATGAAGAAAGTGCGCCAATTAGCGAATGCGCTGTATGTAGTTCTGAACGGTACATGTCCTTATTCCTCGGTTGTCATTGGTCAGCCATATTGTTATGAGGCAATGAGACATATCATGGAATAAAATCGTTTATATAGTGTAAAATGAATAAAAGAGTACCAAACATGATATGCACAAGATAACTTTCCTTCTACAGTAGGGGGCGCTGCTTGCAGTCAGAATATGAAGAGGGTACAGCTCTTCAATTTGAGCTTTATTTCATTAAAATATATTCAGAAGTTTCGGAGATATAGCCTTAAATATACAGTAGTTAGGAAGAATGCACAACAATATAATATATATAAAAATGACATATGTTATATTGTTGAGATGTTGCCAAACAACATATATATACCAATTAGTTGAGTTTAGAAGAAAAGTGAAGAAATTCGTGTTTGAAGACATACTTTTTCTACTTAGGATGAGTGTCACGTGGTCTCATCAAGACTGCAAGGGTTATATTGCTTCATGTATAACAACAGGTACTATCTTCATTTTTTAAAATTTTTTGTTGTAATGTGTAGATTTTCTTACCATTTTATCATGTTTGCAATTCTTAGGTAGTATATTTGGTTGTTGTATGGAAAACATATACAGGGTGATGCAAAATTCAAACCCATAGTATAAAAATTTTATTTGTTTTTCAAAAAATGAAGAAAGTGCGCCAATTAGCGAATGCGCTGTATGTAGTTCTGAACGGTACATGTCCTTATTCCTCGGTTGTCATTGGTCAGCCATATTGTTATGAGGCAATGAGACATATCATGGAATAAAATCGTTTATATAGTGTAAAATGAATAAAAGAGTACCAAACATGATATGCACAAGATAACTTTCCTTCTACAGTAGGGGGCGCTGCTTGCAGCCAGAATATGAAGAGGGTACAGCTCTTCAATTTGAGCTTTATTTCATTAAAATATATTCAGAAGTTTCGGAGATATAGCCTTAAATATACAGTAGTTAGGAAGAATGCACAACAATATAATATATATAAAAATGACATATGTTATATTGTTGAGATGTTGCCAAACAACATATATATACCAATTAGTTGAGTTTAGAAGAAAAGTGAAGAAATTCGTGTTTGAAGACATACTTTTTCTACTTAGGATGAGTGTCACGTGGTCTCATCAAGACTGCAAGGGTTATATTGCTTCATGTATAACAACAGGTACTATCTTCATTTTTTAAAATTTTTTGTTGTAATGTGTAGATTTTCTTACCATTTTATCATGTTTGCAATTCTTAGGTAGTATATTTGGTTGTTGTATGGAAAACATATACAGGGTGATGCAAAATTCAAACCCATAGTATAAAAATTTTATTTGTTTTTCAAAAAATGAAGAAAGTGCGCCAATTAGCGAATGCGCTGTATGTAGTTCTGAACGGTACATGTCCTTATTCCTCGGTTGTCATTGGTCAGCCATATTGTTATGACGCAATGAGACATATCATGGAATAAAATCGTTTATATAGTGTAAAATGAATAAAAGAGTACCAAACATGATATGCACAAGATAACTTTCCTTCTACAGTAGGGGGCGGTGCTTGCAGCCAGAATATGAAGAGGGTACAGCTCTTCAATTTGAGCTTTATTTCATTAAAATATATTCAGAAGTTTCGGAGATATAGCCTTAAATATACAGTAGTTAGGAAGAATGCACAACAATATAATATATATAAAAATGACATATGTTATATTGTTGAGATGTTGCCTAACAACATATATATACCAATTAGTTGAGTTTAGAAGAAAAGTGAAGAAATTCGTGTTTGAAGACATACTTTTACTACTTAGGATGAGTGTCACGTGGTCTCATCAAGACTGCAAGGGTTATATTGCTTCATGTATAACAACAGGTACTATCTTCATTTTTTAAAATTTTTTGTTGTAATGTGTAGATTTTCTTACCATTTTATCATGTTTGCAATTCTTAGGTAGTATATTTGGTTGTTGTATGGAAAACATATCCAGGGTGATGCAAAATTCAAACCCATAGTATAAAAATTTTATTTGTTTTTCAAAAAATGAAGAAAGTGCGCCAATTAGCGAATGCGCTGTATGTAGTTCTGAACGGTACATGTCCTTATTCCTCGGTTGTCATTGGTCAGCCATATTGTTATGAGGCAATGAGACATATCATGGAATAAAATCGTTTATATAGTGTAAAATGAATAAAAGAGTACCAAACATGATATGCACAAGATAACTTTCCTTCTACAGTAGGGGGCGCTGCTTGCAGCCAGAATATGAAGAGGGTACAGCTCTTCAATTTGAGCTTTATTTCATTAAAATATATTCAGAAGTTTCGGAGATATAGCCTTAAATATACAGTAGTTAGGAAGAATGCACAACAATATAATATATATAAAAATGACATATGTTATATTGATGAGATGTTGCCTAACAACATATATATACCAATTAGTTGAGTTTAGAAGAAAAGTGAAGAAATTCGTGTTTGAAGACATACTTTTACTACTTAGGATGAGTGTCACGTGGTCTCATCAAGACTGCAAGGGTTATATTGCTTCATGTATAACAACAGGTACTATCTTCATTTTTTAAAATTTTTTGTTGTAATGTGTAGATTTTCTTACCATTTTATCATGTTTGCAATTCTTAGGTAGTATATTTGGTTGTTGTATGGAAAACATATACAGGGTGATGCAAAATTCAAACCCATAGTATAAAAATTTTATTTGTTTTTCAAAAAATGAAGAAAGTGCGCCAATTAGCGAATGCGCTGTATGTAGTTCTGAACGGTACATGTCCTTATTCCTCGGTTGTCATTGGTCAGCCATATTGTTATGAGGCAATGAGACATATCATGGAATAAAATCGTTTATATAGTGTAAAATGAATAAAAGAGTAAAAAACATGATATGCACAAGATAACTTTCCTTCTACAGTAGGGGGCGCTGCTTGCAGTCAGAATATGAAGAGGGTACAGCTCTTCAATTTGAGCTTTATTACATTAAAATATATTCAGAAGTTTCGGAGATATAGCCTTAAATATACAGTAGTTAGGAAGAATGCACAACAATATAATATATATAAAAATGACATATGTTATATTGTTGAGATGTTGCCTAACAACAGATATATACCAATTAGTTGAGTTTAGAAGAAAAGTGAAGAAATTCGTGTTTGAAGACATACTTTTTCTACTTAGGATGAGTGTCACGTGGTCTCATCAAGACTGCAAGGGTTATATTGCTTCATGTATAACAACAGGTACTATCTTCATTTTTTAAAATTTTTTGTTGTAATGTGTAGATTTTCTTACCATTTTATCATGTTTGCAATTCTTAGGTAGTATATTTGGTTGTTGTATGGAAAACATATACAGAGTGATGCAAAATTCAAACCCATAGTATAAAAATTTTATTTGTTTTTCAAAAAATGAAGAAAGTGCGCCAATTAGCGAATGCGCTGTATGTAGTTCTGAACGGTACATGTCCTTATTCCTCGGTTGTCATTGGTCAGCCATATTGTTATGAGGCAATGAGACATATCATGGAATAAAATCGTTTATATAGTGTAAAATGAATAAAAGAGTACCAAACATGATATGCACAAGATAACTTTCCTTCTACAGTAGGGGGCGCTGCTTGCAGTCAGAATATGAAGAGGGTACAGCTCTTCAATTTGAGCTTTACTTCATTAAAATATATTCAGAAGTTTCGGAGATATAGCCTTAAATATACAGTAGTTAGGAAGAATGCACAACAATATAATATATATAAAAATGACATATGTTATATTGTTGAGATGTTGCCAAACAACATATATATACCAATTAGTTGAGTTTAGAAGAAAAGTGAAGAAATTCGTGTTTGAAGACATACTTTTTCTACTTAGGATGAGTGTCACGTGGTCTCATCAAGACTGCAAGGGTTATATTGCTTCATGTATAACAACAGGTACTATCTTCATTTTTTAAAATTTTTTGTTGTAATGTGTAGATTTTCTTACCATTTTATCATGTTTGCAATTCTTAGGTAGTATATTTGGTTGTTGTATGGAAAACATATACAGGGTGATGCAAAATTCATACCCATAGTATAAAAATTTTATTTGTTTTTCAAAAAATGAAGAAAGTGCGCCAATTAGCGAATGCGCTGTATGTAGTTCTGAACGGTACATGTCCTTATTCCTCGGTTGTCATTGGTCAGCCATATTGTTATGAGGCAATGAGACATATCATGGAATAAAATCGTTTATATAGTGTAAAATGAATAAAAGAGTACCAAACATGATATGCACAAGATAACTTTCCTTCTACAGTAGGGGGCGCTGCTTGCAGTCAGAATATGAAGAGGGTACAGCTCTTCAATTTGAGCTTTATTTCATTAAAATATATTCAGAAGTTTCGGAGATATAGCCTTAAATATACAGTAGTTAGGAAGAATGCACAACAATATAATATATATAAAAATGACGTATGTTATATTGTTGAGATGTTGCCAAACAACATATATATACCAATTAGTTGAGTTTAGAAGAAAAGTGAAGAAATTCGTGTTTGAAGACATACTTTTTCTACTTAGGATGAGTGTCACGTGGTCTCATCAAGACTGCAAGGGTTATATTGCTTCATGTATAACAACAGGTACTATCTTCATTTTTTAAAATTTTTTGTTGTAATGTGTAGATTTTCTTACCATTTTATCATGTTTGCAATTCTTAGGTAGTATATTTGGTTGTTGTATGGAAAACATATACAGGGTGATGCAAAATTCAAACCCATAGTATAAAAATTTTATTTGTTTTTCAAAAAATGAAGAAAGTGCGCCAATTAGCGAATGCGCTGTATGTAGTTCTGAACGGTACATGTCCTTATTCCTCGGTTGTCATTGGTCAGCCATATTGTTATGAGGCAATGAGACATATCATGGAATAAAATCGTTTATATAGTGTAAAATGAATAAAAGAGTACCAAACATGATATGCACAAGATAACTTTCCTTCTACAGTAGGGGGCGCTGCTTGCAGTCAGAATATGAAGAGGGTACAGCTCTTCAATTTGAGCTTTATTACATTAAAATATATTCAGAAGTTTCGGAGATATAGCCTTAAATATACAGTAGTTAGGAAGAATGCACAACAATATAATATATATAAAAATGACATATGTTATATTGTTGAGATGTTGCCTAACAACATATATATACCAATTAGTTGAGTTTAGAAGAAAAGTGAAGAAATTCGTGTTTGAAGACATACTTTTTCTACTTAGGATGAGTGTCACGTGGTCTCATCAAGACTGCAAGGGTTATATTGCTTCATGTATAACAACAGGTACTATCTTCATTTTTTAAAATTTTTTGTTGTAATGTGTAGATTTTCTTACCATTTTATCATGTTTGCAATTCTTAGGTAGTATATTTGGTTGTTGTATGGAAAACATATACAGAGTGATGCAAAATTCAAACCCATAGTATAAAAATTTTATTTGTTTTTCAAAAAATGAAGAAAGTGCGCCAATTAGCGAATGCGCTGTATGTAGTTCTGAACGGTACATGTCCTTATTCCTCGGTTGTCATTGGTCAGCCATATTGTTATGAGGCAATGAGACATATCATGGAATAAAATCGTTTATATAGTGTAAAATGAATAAAAGAGTACCAAACATGATATGCACAAGATAACTTTCCTTCTACTGTAGGGGGCGCTGCTTGCAGTCAGAATATGAAGAGGGTACAGCTCTTCAATTTGAGCTTTACTTCATTAAAATATATTCAGAAGTTTCGGAGATATAGCCTTAAATATACAGTAGTTAGGAAGAATGCACAACAATATAATATATATAAAAATGACATATGTTATATTGTTGAGATGTTGCCAAACAACATATATATACCAATTAGTTGAGTTTAGAAGAAAAGTGAAGAAATTCGTGTTTGAAGACATACTTTTTCTACTTAGGATGAGTGTCACGTGGTCTCATCAAGACTGCAAGGGTTATATTGCTTCATGTATAACAACAGGTACTATCTTCATTTTTTAAAATTTTTTGTTGTAATGTGTAGATTTTCTTACCATTTTATCATGTTTGCAATTCTTAGGTAGTATATTTGGTTGTTGTATGGAAAACATATACAGGGTGATGCAAAATTCATACCCATAGTATAAAAATTTTATTTGTTTTTCAAAAAATGAAGAAAGTGCGCCAATTAGCGAATGCGCTGTATGTAGTTCTGAACGGTACATGTCCTTATTCCTCGGTTGTCATTGGTCAGCCATATTGTTATGAGGCAATGAGACATATCATGGAATAAAATCGTTTATATAGTGTAAAATGAATAAAAGAGTACCAAACATGATATGCACAAGATAACTTTCCTTCTACAGTAGGGGGCGCTGCTTGCAGTCAGAATATGAAGAGGGTACAGCTCTTCAATTTGAGCTTTATTTCATTAAAATATATTCAGAAGTTTCGGAGATATAGCCTTAAATATACAGTAGTTAGGAAGAATGCACAACAATATAATATATATAAAAATGACGTATGTTATATTGTTGAGATGTTGCCAAACAACATATATATACCAATTAGTTGAGTTTAGAAGAAAAGTGAAGAAATTCGTGTTTGAAGACATACTTTTTCTACTTAGGATGAGTGTCACGTGGTCTCATCAAGACTGCAAGGGTTATATTGCTTCATGTATAACAACAGGTACTATCTTCATTTTTTAAAATTTTTTGTTGTAATGTGTAGATTTTCTTACCATTTTATCATGTTTGCAATTCTTAGGTAGTATATTTGGTTGCTGTATGGAAAACATATACAGGGTGATGCAAAATTCAAACCCATAGTATAAAAATTTTATTTGTTTTTCAAAAAATGAAGAAAGTGCGCCAATTAGCGAATGCGCTGTATGTAGTTCTGAACGGTACATGTCCTTATTCCTCGGTTGTCATTGGTCAGCCATATTGTTATGAGGCAATGAGACATATCATGGAATAAAATCGTTTATATAGTGTAAAATGAATAAAAGAGTACCAAACATGATATGCACAAGATAACTTTCCTTCTACAGTAGGGGGCGCTGCTTGCAGTCAGAATATGAAGAGGGTACAGCTCTTCAATTTGAGCTTTATTACATTAAAATATATTCAGAAGTTTCGGAGATATAGCCTTAAATATACAGTAGTTAGGAAGAATGCACAACAATATAATATATATAAAAATGACATATGTTATATTGTTGAGATGTTGCCTAACAACATATATATACCAATTAGTTGAGTTTAGAAGAAAAGTGAAGAAATTCGTGTTTGAAGACATACTTTTTCTACTTAGGATGAGTGTCACGTGGTCTCATCAAGACTGCAAGGGTTATATTGCTTCATGTATAACAACAGGTACTATCTTCATTTTTTAAAATTTTTTGTTGTAATGTGTAGATTTTCTTACCATTTTATCATGTTTGCAATTCTTAGGTAGTATATTTGGTTGTTGTATGGAAAACATATACAGAGTGATGCAAAATTCAAACCCATAGTATAAAAATTTTATTTGTTTTTCAAAAAATGAAGAAAGTGCGCCAATTAGCGAATGCACTGTATGTAGTTCTGAACGGTACATGTCCTTATTCCTCGGTTGTCATTGGTCAGCCATATTGTTATGAGGCAATGAGACATATCATGGAATAAAATCGTTTATATAGTGTAAAATGAATAAAAGAGTACCAAACATGATATGCACAAGATAACTTTCCTTCTACAGTAGGGGGCGCTGCTTGCAGTCAGAATATGAAGAGGGTACAGCTCTTCAATTTGAGCTTTACTTCATTAAAATATATTCAGAAGTTTCGGAGATATAGCCTTAAGTATACAGTAGTTAGGAAGAATGCACAACAATATAATATATATAAAAATGACATATGTTATATTGTTGAGATGTTGCCAAACAACATATATATACCAATTAGTTGAGTTTAGAAGAAAAGTGAAGAAATTCGTGTTTGAAGACATACTTTTTCTACTTAGGATGAGTGTCACGTGGTCTCATCAAGACTGCAAGGGTTATATTGCTTCATGTATAACAACAGGTACTATCTTCATTTTTTAAAATTTTTTGTTGTAATGTGTAGATTTTCTTACCATTTTATCATGTTTGCAATTCTTAGGTAGTATATTTGGTTGTTGTATGGAAAACATATACAGGGTGATGCAAAATTCAAACCCATAGTATAAAAATTTTATTTGTTTTTCAAAAAATGAAGAAAGTGCGCCAATTAGCGAATGCGCTGTATGTAGTTCTGAACGGTACATGTCCTTATTCCTCGGTTGTCATTGGTCAGCCATATTGTTATGAGGCAATGAGACATATCATGGAATAAAATCGTTTATATAGTGTAAAATGAATAAAAGAGTACCAAACATGATATGCACAAGATAACTTTCCTTCTACAGTAGGGGGCGCTGCTTGCAGTCAGAATATGAAGAGGGTACAGCTCTTCAATTTGAGCTTTATTACATTAAAATATATTCAGAAGTTTCGGAGATATAGCCTTAAATATACAGTAGTTAGGAAGAATGCACAACAATATAATATATATAAAAATGACATATGTTATATTGTTGAGATGTTGCCTAACAACATATATATACCAATTAGTTGAGTTTAGAAGAAAAGTGAAGAAATTCGTGTTTGAAGACATACTTTTTCTACTTAGGATGAGTGTCACGTGGTCTCATCAAGACTGCAAGGGTTATATTGCTTCATGTATAACAACAGGTACTATCTTCATTTTTTAAAATTTTTTAGTTGTAATGTGTAGATTTTCTTACCATTTTATCATGTTTGCAATTCTTAGGTAGTATATTTGGTTGTTGTATGGAAAACATATACAGGGTGATGCAATTTTCAAACCCATAGTATAAAAATTTTATTTGTTTTTCAAAAAATGAAGAAAGTGCGCCAATTAGCGAATGCGCTGTATGTAGTTCTGAACGGTACATGTCCTTATTCCTCGGTTGTCATTGGTCAGCCATATTGTTATGAGGCAATGAGACATATCATGGAATAAAATCGTTTATATAGTGTAAAATGAATAAAAGAGTACCAAACATGATATGCACAAGATAACTTTCCTTCTACAGTAGGGGGCGCTGCTTGCAGTCAGAATATGAAGAGGGTACAGCTCTTCAATTTGAGCTTTACTTCATTAAAATATATTCAGAAGTTTCGGAGATATAGCCTTAAATATACAGTAGTTAGGAAGAATGCACAACAATATAATATATATAAAAATGACATATGTTATATTGTTGAGATGTTGCCAAACAACATATATATACCAATTAGTTGAGTTTAGAAGAAAAGTGAAGAAATTCGTGTTTGAAGACATACTTTTTCTACTTAGGATGAGTGTCACGTGGTCTCATCAAGACTGCAAGGGTTATATTGCTTCATGTATAACAACAGGTACTATCTTCATTTTTTAAAATTTTTTGTTGTAATGTGTAGATTTTCTTACCATTTTATCATGTTTGCAATTCTTAGGTAGTATATTTGGTTGTTGTATGGAAAACATATACAGGGTGATGCAAAATTCAAACCCATAGTATAAAAATTTTATTTGTTTTTCAAAAAATGAAGAAAGTGCGCCAATTAGCGAATGCGCTGTATGTAGTTCTGAACGGTACATGTCCTTATTCCTCGGTTGTCATTGGTCAGCCATATTGTTATGAGGCAATGAGACATATCATGGAATAAAATCGTTTATATAGTGTAAAATGAATAAAAGAGTACCAAACATGATATGCACAAGATAACTTTCCTTCTACAGTAGGGGGCGCTGCTTGCAGTCAGAATATGAAGAGGGTACAGCTCTTCAATTTGAGCTTTATTACATTAAAATATATTCAGAAGTTTCGGAGATATAGCCTTAAATATACAGTAGTTAGGAAGAATCCACAACAATATAATATATATAAAAATGACATATGTTATATTGTTAAGATGTTGCCTAACAACATATATATACAAATTAGTTGAGTCTAGAAGAAAAGTGAAGAAATTCGTGTTTGAAGACATACTTTTTTTACTTAGGATGAGTGTCACGTGGTCCCATCAAGACTGCAAGGGTTATATTACTTCATGTATAACAATAGATACTATATTCTTTTTTTTAATTTTTTGTTGTAATGTATAGATTTTCATACCATTTTATCATGTCTGCAACTCTTAGGTAGTATATTTAGTTGTTGTATGGAAAACATATACAGGGTGATGCAAAATTCAAACCCGTAGTATAAAAATTATTATTTGTTTTTCAAAAAATGAACACAATGCGCCAATTAGCGAATGCGCTGTTTGTAGATCTGAACGGTACATGTACTTATTCCTCGGTTGTCATTCGTCAGCCATATTGTTATGAGGCAATAAGACATATAATGGAATAAAACCGTTTATAAACTGTAAAATGAATAAAACAGTACCAAACATGATATGCACAAGATAACTTTGCGTCTACGGAAGGAAACGGTGCTTGCAGTCAGAATATGAAGAGATTACACCTGTTCAATTTGAGCTTCATTTCATTAAAATATATTGAGAAGTTTCGGAGATATAGCCTTAAGTATACAGTAGTTAGGAAGAATGCACAACAATACAATATATATAAAAAATGACATATGTTATATTGTTGAGATGTTGCCTAACAATATATATATACAAATTAGTTGAGTCTAGAAGAAAAGTGAAGAAATTCGTGTTTGAAGACATACTTTTTTTACTTAGGAGGAGTGTCACGTGGTCCCATCAAGACTGCAAGGGTTATATTGCTTCATGTATAACAATAGATACTATATTCTTTTTTTTTAATTTTTTTTTGTAATGTATAGATTTTCATACCATTTTATCATGTCTGCAACTCTTAGGTAGTATATTTAGTTGTTGTATGGAAAACATATACAGGGTGATGCAAGATTCAAACCCGTAGTATAAAAATTATTATTTGTTTTTCAAAAAATGAACACAATGCGCCAATTAGCGAATGCACTGTTTGTAGATCTGATCGGTACATGTACTTATTCCTCGGTTGTCATTCGTCAGCCATATTGTTATGAGGCAATAAGACATATCATGGAATAAAACCGTTTATAAACTGTAAAATGAATAAAACAGTACCAAACATGATATGCACAAGATAACTTTGCGTCTACGGAAGGAAACGGTGCTTGCAGTCAGAATATGAAGAGATTACACCTGTTCAATTTGAGCTTCATTTCATTAAAATATATTGAGAAGTTTCGGAGATATAGCCTTAAGTATACAGTAGTTAGGAAGATTGCACAACAATACAATATATATAAAAAATGACATATGTTGTATTGTTGAGATGTTGCCTAACAACATATATATACCAATTAGTTGAGTCTAGAAGACAAGTGGATAAATTCGTGTTTGAAGACATACTTTTTCTACTTAGGATGAGTGTCACGTGGTCTCATCAAGACTGCAAGGGTTATATTGCTTCATGTATAACAACAGGTACTATCTTCATTTTTTAAAATTTTTTGTTGTAATGTGTAGACTTTCGTACCATTTTATAATCTTTGCAATTCTTGGATAGTATATTTGGTTGTTGTTTGGAAAATATATACAGGGTGATGCAAAATTCAAACCCATACTATAAAATTTTTTTTTTTCAAAAAATGTAGAATGTACGCTAATTAGCGAATGCGCTGTAAGTAGTTCTGAACGGTACATGTACATACTCTTCGTAGTCATTCGTCAGCCATATTGTTATGAAGCAATGAGACATATCATGGAATAAAACCGTTTATATAGTGCAAAATGAATAAAACAATACCAAACATGATATGCACAAGATAACTTTCCTTCTACAGTAGGAAACGGTGCTTGCAGTCAGAATATGAAGAGGTTACAGTTCTTCAATTTGAGCTTCATTTCATTAATATATATTCAGAAGTTTCGGAGATATAGCCTTAAATATACAGTAGTTAGGAAGAATCCACAACAATATAATATATATAAAAATGACATATGTTATATTGTTGAGATGTTGCCTAACAACATATATATACCAATTAGTTGAGTTTAGAAGAAAAGTGAAGAAATTCGTGTTTGAAGACATACTTTTTCTACTTAGGATGAGTGTCACGTGGTCTCATCAAGACTGGAAGGGTTATATTGCTTCATGTATAACAACAGGTACTATCTTCATTTTTTAAAATTTTTTGTTGTAATGTGTAGATTTTCTTACCATTTTATCATGTTTGCAATTCTTAGGTAGTATATTTGGTTGTTGTATGGAAAACATATACAGGGTGATGCAAAATTCAAACCCATAGTATAAAAATTTTATTTGTTTTTCAAAAAATGAAGAAAGTGCGCCAATTAGCGAATGCGCTGTATGTAGTTCTGAACGGTACATGTCCTTATTCCTCGGTTGTCATTGGTCAGCCATATTGTTATGAGGCAATGAGACATATCATGGAATAAAATCGTTTATATAGTGTAAAATGAATAAAAGAGTACCAAACATGATATGCACAAGATAACTTTCCTTCTACAGTAGGGGGCGCTGCTTGCAGCCAGAATATGAAGAGGGTACAGCTCTTCAATTTGAGCTTTATTTCATTAAAATATATTCAGAAGTTTCGGAGATATAGCCTTAAATATACAGTAGTTAGGAAGAATGCACAACAATATAATATATATAAAAATGACATATGTTATATTGTTGAGATGTTGCCTAACAACATATATATACCAATTAGTTGAGTTTAGAAGAAAAGTGAAGAAATTCGTGTTTGAAGACATACTTTTTCTACTTAGGATGAGTGTCACGTGGTCTCATCAAGACTGCAAGGGTTATATTGCTTCATGTATAACAACAGGTACTATCTTCATTTTTTAAAATTTTTTGTTGTAATGTGTAGATTTTCTTACCATTTTATCATGTTTGCAATTCTTAGGTAGTATATTTGGTTGTTGTATGGAAAACATATACAGGGTGATGCAAAATTCAAACCCATAGTATAAAAATTTTATTTGTTTTTCAAAAAATGAAGAAAGTGCGCCAATTAGCGAATGCGCTGTATGTAGTTCTGAACGGTACATGTCCTTATTCCTCGGTTGTCATTGGTCAGCCATATTGTTATGAGGCAATGAGACATATCATGGAATAAAATCGTTTATATAGTGTAAAATGAATAAAAGAGTACCAAACATGATATGCACAAGATAACTTTCCTTCTACAGTAGGGGGCGCTGCTTGCAGTCAGAATATGAAGAGGGTACAGCTCTTCAATTTGAGCTTTATTACATTAAAATATATTCAGAAGTTTCGGAGATATAGCCTTAAATATACAGTAGTTAGGAAGAATGCACAACAATATAATATATATAAAAATGACATATGTTATATTGTTGAGATGTTGCCTAACAACATATATATACCAATTAGTTGAGTTTAGAAGAAAAGTGAAGAAATTCGTGTTTGAAGACATACTTTTTCTACTTAGGATGAGTGTCACGTGGTCTCATCAAGACTGCAAGGGTTATATTGCTTCATGTATAACAACAGGTACTATCTTCATTTTTTAAAATTTTTTGTTGTAATGTGTAGATTTTCTTACCATTTTATCATGTTTGCAATTCTTAGGTAGTATATTTGGTTGTTGTATGGAAAACATATACAGAGTGATGCAAAATTCAAACCCATAGTATAAAAATTTTATTTGTTTTTCAAAAAATGAAGAAAGTGCGCCAATTAGCGAATGCGCTGTATGTAGTTCTGAACGGTACATGTCCTTATTCCTCGGTTGTCATTGGTCAGCCATATTGTTATGAGGCAATGAGATATATCATGGAATAAAATCGTTTATATAGTGTAAAATGAATAAAAGAGTACCAAACATGATATGCACAAGATAACTTTCCTTCTACAGTAGGGGGCGCTGCTTGCAGTCAGAATATGAAGAGGGTACAGCTCTTCAATTTGAGCTTTATTACATTAAAATATATTCAGAAGTTTCGGAGATATAGCCTTAAATATACAGTAGTTAGGAAGAATCCACAACAATATAATATATATAAAAATGACATATGTTATATTGTTAAGATGTTGCCTAACAACATATATATACAAATTAGTTGAGTCTAGAAGAAAAGTGAAGAAATTCGTGTTTAAAGACATACTTTTTTTACTTAGGATGAGTGTCACGTGGTCCCATCAAGACTGCAAGGGTTATATTACTTCATGTATAACAATAGATACTATATTCTTTTTTTTTAATTTTTTGTTGTAATGTATAGATTTTCATACCATTTTATCATGTCTGCAACTCTTAGGTAGTATATTTAGTTGTTGTATGGAAAACATATACAGGGTGATGCAAAATTCAAACCCGTAGTATAAAAATTATTATTTGTTTTTCAAAAAATGAACACAATGCGCCAATTAGCGAATGCGCTGTTTGTAGATCTGAACGGTACATGTACTTATTCCTCGGTTGTCATTCGTCAGCCATATTGTTATGAGGCAATAAGACATATCATGGAATAAAACCGTTTATAAACTGTAAAATGAATAAAACAGTACCAAACATGATATGCACAAGATAACTTTGCGTCTACGGAAGGAAACGGTGCTTGCAGTCAGAATATGAAGAGATTACACCTGTTCAATTTGAGCTTCATTTCATTAAAATATATTGAGAAGTTTCGGAGATATAGCCTTAAGTATACAGTAGTTAGGAAGAATGCACAACAATACAATATATATAAAAAATGACATATGTTATATTGTTGAGATGTTGCCTAACAATATATATATACAAATTAGTTGAGTCTAGAAGAAAAGTGAAGAAATTCGTGTTTGAAGACATACTTTTTTTACTTAGGAGGAGTGTCACGTGGTCCCATCAAGACTGCAAGGGTTATATTGCTTCATGTATAACAATAGATACTATATTCTTTTTTTTTAATTTTTTTTTGTAATGTATAGATTTTCATACCATTTTATCATGTCTGCAACTCTTAGGTAGTATATTTAGTTGTTGTATGGAAAACATATACAGGGTGATGCAAGATTCAAACCCGTAGTATAAAAATTATTATTTGTTTTTCAAAAAATGAACACAATGCGCCAATTAGCGAATGCACTGTTTGTAGATCTGATCGGTACATGTACTTATTCCTCGGTTGTCATTCGTCAGCCATATTGTTATGAGGCAATAAGACATATCATGGAATAAAACCGTTTATAAACTGTAAAATGAATAAAACAGTACCAAACATGATATGCACAAGATAACTTTGCGTCTACGGAAGGAAACGGTGCTTGCAGTCAGAATATGAAGAGATTACACCTGTTCAATTTGAGCTTCATTTCATTAAAATATATTGAGAAGTTTCGGAGATATAGCCTTAAGTATACAGTAGTTAGGAAGATTGCACAACAATACAATATATATAAAAAATGACATATGTTGTATTGTTGAGATGTTGCCTAACAACATATATATACCAATTAGTTGAGTCTAGAAGACAAGTGGATAAATTCGTGTTTGAAGACATACTTTTTCTACTTAGGATGAGTGTCACGTGGTCTCATCAAGACTGCAAGGGTTATATTGCTTCATGTATAACAACAGGTACTATCTTCATTTTTTAAAATTTTTTGTTGTAATGTGTAGACTTTCGTACCATTTTATAATCTTTGCAATTCTTGGATAGTATATTTGGTTGTTGTTTGGAAAATATATACAGGGTGATGCAAAATTCAAACCCATACTATAAAATTTTTTTTTTCAAAAAATGTAGAATGTACGCTAATTAGCGAATGCGCTGTAAGTAGTTCTGAACGGTACATGTACATACTCTTCGTAGTCATTCGTCAGCCATATTGTTATGAAGCAATGAGACATATCATGGAATAAAACCGTTTATATAGTGCAAAATGAATAAAACAATACCAAACATGATATGCACAAGATAACTTTCCTTCTACAGTAGGAAACGGTGCTTGCAGTCAGAATATGAAGAGGTTACAGTTCTTCAATTTGAGCTTCATTTCATTAATATATATTCAGAAGTTTCGGAGATATAGCCTTAAATATACAGTAGTTAGGAAGAATCCACAACAATATAATATATATAAAAATGACATATGTTATATTGTTGAGATGTTGCCTAACAACATATATATACCAATTAGTTGAGTTTAGAAGAAAAGTGAAGAAATTCGTGTTTGAAGACATACTTTTTCTACTTAGGATGAGTGTCACGTGGTCTCATCAAGACTGGAAGGGTTATATTGCTTCATGTATAACAACAGGTACTATCTTCATTTTTTAAAATTTTTTGTTGTAATGTGTAGATTTTCTTACCATTTTATCATGTTTGCAATTCTTAGGTAGTATATTTGGTTGTTGTATGGAAAACATATACAGGGTGATGCAAAATTCAAACCCATAGTATAAAAATTTTATTTGTTTTTCAAAAAATGAAGAAAGTGCGCCAATTAGCGAATGCGCTGTATGTAGTTCTGAACGGTACATGTCCTTATTCCTCGGTTGTCATTGGTCAGCCATATTGTTATGAGGCAATGAGACATATCATGGAATAAAATCGTTTATATAGTGTAAAATGAATAAAAGAGTACCAAACATGATATGCACAAGATAACTTTCCTTCTACAGTAGGGGGCGCTGCTTGCAGTCAGAATATGAAGAGGGTACAGCTCTTCAATTTGAGCTTTATTTCATTAAAATATATTCAGAAGTTTCGGAGATATAGCCTTAAATATACAGTAGTTAGGAAGAATGCACAACAATATAATATATATAAAAATGACATATGTTATATTGTTGAGATGTTGCCTAACAACATATATATACCAATTAGTTGAGTTTAGAAGAAAAGTGAAGAAATTCGTGTTTGAAGACATACTTTTTCTACTTAGGATGAGTGTCACGTGGTCTCATCAAGACTGCAAGGGTTATATTGCTTCATGTATAACAACAGGTACTATCTTCATTTTTTAAAATTTTTTGTTGTAATGTGTAGATTTTCTTACCATTTTATCATGTTTGCAATTCTTAGGTAGTATATTTGGTTGTTGTATGGAAAACATATACACGGTGATGCAAAATTCAAACCCATAGTATAAAAATTTTATTTGTTTTTCAAAAAATGAAGAAAGTGCGCCAATTAGCGAATGCGCTGTATGTAGTTCTGAACGGTACATGTCCTTATTCCTCGGTTGTCATTGGTCAGCCATATTGTTATGAGGCAATGAGACATATCATGGAATAAAATCGTTTATATAGTGTAAAATGAATAAAAGAGTACCAAACATGATATGCACAAGATAACTTTCCTTCTACAGTAGGGGGCGCTGCTTGCAGTCAGAATATGAAGAGGGTACAGCTCTTCAATTTGAGCTTTATTACATTAAAATATATTCAGAAGTTTCGGAGATATAGCCTTAAATATACAGTAGTTAGGAAGAATGCACAACAATATAATATATATAAAAATGACATATGTTATATTGTTGAGATGTTGCCTAACAACATATATATACCAATTAGTTGAGTTTAGAAGAAAAGTGAAGAAATTCGTGTTTGAAGACATACTTTTTCTACTTAGGATGAGTGTCACGTGGTCTCATCAAGACTGCAAGGGTTATATTGCTTCATGTATAACAACAGGTACTATCTTCATTTTTTAAAATTTTTTAGTTGTAATGTGTAGATTTTCTTACCATTTTATCATGTTTGCAATTCTTAGGTAGTATATTTGGTTGTTGTATGGAAAACATATACAGGGTGATGCAAAATTCAAACCCATAGTATAAAAATTTTATTTGTTTTTCAAAAAATGAAGAAAGTGCGCCAATTAGCGAATGCGCTGTATGTAGTTCTGAACGGTACATGTCCTTATTCCTCGGTTGTCATTGGTCAGCCATATTGTTATGAGGCAATGAGACATATCATGGAATAAAATCGTTTATATAGTGTAAAATGAATAAAAGGGTATCAAACATGATATACACAAGATAACTTTCCTTCTACAGTAGGGGGCGCTGCTTGCAGTCAGAATATGAAGAGGGTACAGCTCTTCAATTTGAGCTTTATTACATTAAAATATATTCAGAAGTTTCGGAGATATAGCCTTAAATATACAGTAGTTAGGAAGAATCCACAACAATATAATATATATAAAAATGACATATGTTATATTGTTGAGATGTTGCCTAACAACATATATATACAAATTAGTTGAGTCTAGAAGAAAAAAGTGAAGAAATTCGTGTTTGAAGACATACTTTTTTTACTTAGGATGAGTGTCACGTGGTCCCATCAAGACTGCAAGGGTTATATTGCTTCATGTATAACAATAGATACTATATTCTTTTTTTTTAATTTTTGTTGTAATGTATAGATTTTCATACCATTTTATCATGTCTGCAACTCTTAGGTAGTATATTTAGTTGTTGTATGGAAAACATATACAGGGTGATGCAAGATTCAAACCCGTAGTATAAAAATTATTATTTGTTTTTCAAAAAATGAACACAATGCGCCAATTAGCGAATGCACTGTTTGTAGATCTGATCGGTACATGTACTTATTCCTCGGTTGTCATTCGTCAGCCATATTGTTATGAGGCAATAAGACATATCATGGAATAAAACCGTTTATAAACTGTAAAATGAATAAAACAGTACCAAACATGATATGCACAAGATAACTTTGCGTCTACGGAAGGAAACGGTGCTTGCAGTCAGAATATGAAGAGATTACACCTGTTCAATTTGAGCTTCATTTCATTAAAATATATTGAGAAGTTTCGGAGATATAGCCTTAAGTATACAGTAGTTAGGAAGAATGCACAACATACAATATATATAAAAAATGACATATGTTATATTGTTGAGATGTTGCCTAACAACATATATATACCAATTAGTTGAGTCTAGAAGACAAGTGGATAAATTCGTGTTTGAAGACATACTTTTTCTACTTAGGATGAGTGTCACGTGGTCTCATCAAGACTGCAAGGGTTATATTGCTTCATGTATAACAACAGGTACTATCTTCATTTTTTAAAATTTTTTGTTGTAATGTGTAGACTTTCGTACCATTTTATAATCTTTGCAATTCTTGGATAGTATATTTGGTTGTTGTTTGGAAAATATATACAGGGTGATGCAAAATTCAAACCCATACTATAAATTTTTTTTTTTCAAAAAATGTACAATGTACGCTAATTAGCGAATGCGCTGTAAGTAGTTCTGAACGGTACATGTACATACTCTTCGTAGTCATTCGTCAGCCATATTGTTATGAAGCAATGAGACATATCATGGAATAAAACCGTTTATATAGTGCAAAATGAATAAAACAATACCAAACATGATATGCACAAGATAACTTTCCTTCTACAGTAGGAATCGGTGCTTGCAGTCAGAATATGAAGAGGTTACAGTTCTTCAATTTGAGCTTCATTTCATTAATATATATTGAGAAGTTTCGGAGATATAGCCTTAAGTATACAGTAGTTAGGAAGAATGCACAACAATACAATATATATAAAAATGACATATGTTATATTGTTGAGATGTTGCCTAACAATATATATATACAAATTAGTTGAGTCTAGAAGAAAAGTGAAGAAATTCGTGTTTGAAGACATACTTTTTTTACTTAGGATGAGTGTCACGTGGTCCAATCAAGACTGCAAGGGTTATATTGCTTCATGTATAACAACAGGTACTATCTTCATTTTTTAAAATTTTTGTTGTAATGTGTAGATTTCTTACCATTTTATCATGTTTGCAATTCTTAGGTAGTATATTTGGTTGTTGTATGGAAAACATATACAGGGTGATGCAAAATTCAAACCCATAGTATAAAAATTTTATTTGTTTTTTCAAAAAATGAAGAAAGTGCGCCAATTAGCGAATGCGCTGTATGTAGTTCTGAACGGTACATGTCCTTATTCCTCGGTTGTCATTGGTCAGCCATATTGTTATGAGGCAATGAGACATATCATGGAATAAAATCGTTTATATAGTGTAAAATGAATAAAAGAGTACCAAACATGATATGCACAAGATAACTTTCCTTCTACAGTAGGGGCGCTGCTTGCAGCCAGAATATGAAGAGGGTACAGCTCTTCAATTTGAGCTTTATTTCATTAAAATATATTCAGAAGTTTCGGAGATATAGCCTTAAATATACAGTAGTTAGGAAGAATGCACAACAATATAATATATATAAAAATGACATATGTTATATTGTTGAGATGTTGCCTAACAACATATATATACCAATTAGTTGAGTTTAGAAGAAAAGTGAAGAATTCGTGTTTGAAGACATACTTTTTCTACTTAGGATGAGTGTCACGTGGTCTCATCAAGACTGCAAGGGTTATATTGCTTCATGTATAACAACAGGTACTATCTTCATTTTTTAAAATTTTTTGTTGTAATGTGTAGATTTTCTTACCATTTTATCATGTTTGCAATTCTTAGGTAGTATATTTGGTTGTTGTATGGAAAACATATACAGGGTGATGCAAAATTCAAACCCATAGTGTAAAAATTTTATTTGTTTTTTCAAAAAAATGAAGAAAGTGCGCCAATTAGCGAATGCGCTGTATGTAGTTCTGAACGGTACATGTCCTTATTCCTCGGTTGTCATTGGTCAGCCATATTGTTATGAGGCAATGAGACATATCATGGAATAAAATCGTTTATATAGTGTAAAATGAATAAAAGAGTACCAAACATGATATGCACAAGATAACTTTCCTTCTACAGTAGGGGGCGCTGCTTGCAGTCAGAATATGAAGAGGGTACAGCTCTTCATTTGAGCTTTATTACATTAAAATATATTCAGAAGTTTCGGAGATATAGCCTTAAATATACAGTAGTTAGGAAGAATGCACAACAATATAATATATATAAAAATGACATATGTTATATTGTTGAGATGTTGCCTAACAACAATATATATACCAATTAGTTGAGTTTAGAAGAAAAGTGAAGAAATTCGTGTTTGAAGACATACTTTTTCTACTTAGGATGAGTGTCACGTGGTCTCATCAAGACTGCAAGGGTTATATTGCTTCATGTATAACAACAGGTACTATCTTCATTTTTTAAAATTTTTTGTTGTAATGTGTAGACTTTCGTACCATTTTTATAATCTTTGCAATTCTTGGATAGTATATTTGGTTGTTGTTTGGAAAATATATACAGGGTGATGCAAAATTCAAACCCATACTATAAAATTTTTTTTTTTCAAAAAATGTACAATGTACGCTAATTAGCGAATGCGCTGTAAGTAGTTCTGAACGGTACATGTACATACTCTTCGTAGTCATTCGTCAGCCATATTGTTATGAAGCAATGAGACATATCATGGAATAAAACCGTTTATATAGTGCAAAATGAATAAAACAATACCAAACATGATATGCACAAGATAACTTTCCTTCTACAGTAGGAATCGGTGCTTGCAGTCAGAATATGAAGAGGTTACAGTTCTTCAATTTGAGCTTCATTTCATTAATATATATTCAGAAGTTTGGGAGATATAGCCTTAAATATACAGTAGTTAGGAAGAATCCACAACAATATAATATATATAAAAATGACATATGTTATATTGTTGAGATGTTGCCTAACAACATATATATACAAATTAGTTGAGTTTAGAAGAAAAGTGAAGAAATTCGTGTTTGAAGACATACTTTTTTTACTTAGGATGAGTGTCACGTGGTCCCATCAAGACTGCAAGGGTCATATTGCTTCATGTATAACAATAGATACTATATTCTTTTTTTTTAATTTTTTGATGTAATGTATAGATTTTCATACCATTTTATCATGTCTGCAACTCTTAGGTAGTATATTTAGTTGTTGTATGGAAAACATATACAGGGTGATGCAAAATTCAAACCCGTAGTATAAAAATTATTATTTGTTTTTCAAAAAATGAACACAATGCGCCAATTAGCGAATGCGCTGTTTGTAGATCTGAACGGTACATGTACTTATTCCTCGGTTGTCATTCGTCAGCCATATTGTTATGAGGCAATAAGACATATCATGGAATAAAACCGTTTATATAGTGTAAAATGAATAAAAGAGTACCAAACATGATATGCAAAAGATAACTTTGCGTCTACGGAAGGAAACGGTGCTTGCAGTCAGAATATGAAGAGATTACACCTGTTCAATTTGAGCTTCATTTCATTGAAATATATTGAGAAGTTTCGGAGATATAGCCTTAAGTATACAGTAGTTAGGAAGAATGCACAACAATACAATATATATAAAAAATGACATATGTTATATTGTTGAGATGTTGCCTAACAATATATATATACAAATTAGTTGAGTCTAGAAGAAAAGTGAAGAAATTCGTGTTTGAAGACATACTTTTTTTACTTAGGATGAGTGTCACGTGGTCCAATCAAGACTGCAAGGGTTATATTGCTTCATGTATAACAACAGGTACTATCTTCATTTTTTAAAATTTTTTGTTGTAATGTGTAGATTTTCTTACCATTTTATCATGTTTGCAATTCTTAGGTAGTATATTTGGTTGTTGTATGGAAAACATATACAGGGTGATGCAAAATTCAAACCCATAGTATAAAAATTTTATTTGTTTTTCAAAAATGAAGAAAGTGCGCCAATTAGCGAATGCGCTGTATGTAGTTCTGAACGGTACATGTCCTTATTCCTCGGTTGTCATTGGTCAGCCATATTGTTATGAGGCAATGAGACATATCATGGAATAAAATCGTTTATATAGTGTAAAATGAATAAAAGAGTACCAAACATGATATGCACAAGATAACTTTCCTTCTACAGTAGGGGGCGCTGCTTGCAGCCAGAATATGAAGAGGGTACAGCTCTTCAATTTGAGCTTTATTTCATTAAAATATATTCAGAAGTTTCGGAGATATAGCCTTAAATATACAGTAGTTAGGAAGAATGCACAACAATATAATATATATAAAAATGACATATGTTATATTGTTGAGATGTTGCCTAACAACATATATATACCAATTAGTTGAGTTTAGAAGAAAAGTGAAGAAATTCGTGTTTGAAGACATACTTTTTCTACTTAGGATGAGTGTCACGTGGTCTCATCAAGACTGCAAGGGTTATATTGCTTCATGTATAACAACAGGTACTATCTTCATTTTTTAAAATTTTTTGTTGTAATGTGTAGATTTTCTTACCATTTTATCATGTTTGCAATTCTTAGGTAGTATATTTGGTTGTTGTATGGAAAACATATACAGGGTGATGCAAAATTCAAACCCATAGTGTAAAAATTTTATTTGTTTTTCAAAAAATGAAGAAAGTGCGCCAATTAGCGAATGCGCTGTATGTAGTTCTGAACGGTACATGTCCTTATTCCTCGGTTGTCATTGGTCAGCCATATTGTTATGAGGCAATGAGACATATCATGGAATAAAATCGTTTATATAGTGTAAAATGAATAAAAGAGTACCAAACATGATATGCACAAGATAACTTTCCTTCTACAGTAGGGGGCGCTGCTTGCAGTCAGAATATGAAGAGGGTACAGCTCTTCAATTTGAGCTTTATTACATTAAAATATATTCAGAAGTTTCGGAGATATAGCCTTAAATATACAGTAGTTAGGAAGAATGCACAACAATATAATATATATAAAAATGACATATGTTATATTGTTGAGATGTTGCCTAACAACATATATATACCAATTAGTTGAGTTTAGAAGAAAAGTGAAGAAATTCGTGTTTGAAGACATACTTTTTCTACTTAGGATGAGTGTCACGTGGTCTCATCAAGACTGCAAGGGTTATATTGCTTCATGTATAACAACAGGTACTATCTTCATTTTTTAAAATTTTTTGTTGTAATGTGTAGATTTTCTTACCATTTTATCATGTTTGCAATTCTTAGGTAGTATATTTGGTTGTTGTATGGAAAACATATACAGAGTGAAGCAAAATTCAAACCCATAGTATAAAAATTTTATTTGTTTTTCAAAAAATGAAGAAAGTGCGCCAATTAGCGAATGCGCTGTATGTAGTTCTGAACGGTACATGTCCTTATTCCTCGGTTGTCATTGGTCAGCCATATTGTTATGAGGCAATGAGACATATCATGGAATAAAATCGTTTATATAGTGTAAAATGAATAAAAGAGTACCAAACATGATATGCACAAGATAACTTTCCTTCTACAGTAGGGGGCGCTGCTTGCAGTCAGAATATGAAGAGGGTACAGCTCTTCAATTTGAGCTTTATTTCATTAAAATATATTCAGAAGTTTCGGAGATATAGCCTTAAATATACAGTAGTTAGGAAGAATGCACAACAATATAATATATATAAAAATGACATATGTTATATTGTTGAGATGTTGCCTAACAACAGATATATACCAATTAGTTGAGTTTAGAAGAAAAGTGAAGAAATTCGTGTTTGAAGACATACTTTTTCTACTTAGGATGAGTGTCACGTGGTCTCATCAAGACTGCAAGGGTTATATTGCTTCATGTATAACAACAGGTACTATCTTCATTTTTTAAAATTTTTTGTTGTAATGTGTAGATTTTCTTACCATTTTATCATGTTTGCAATTCTTAGGTAGTATATTTGGTTGTTGTATGGAAAACATATACAGGGTGATGCAAAATTCAAACCCATAGTATAAAAATTTTATTTGTTTTTCAAAAAATGAAGAAAGTGCGCCAATTAGCGAATGCTCTGTATGTAGTTCTGAACGGTACATGTCCTTATTCCTCGGTTGTCATTGGTCAGCCATATTGTTATGAGGCAATGAGACATATCATGGAATAAAATCGTTTATATAGTGTAAAATGAATAAAAGGGTATCAAACATGATATACACAAGATAACTTTTTTTCTACAGTAGGGGGCGCTGCTTGCAGTCAGAATATGAAGAGGGTACAGCTCTTCAATTTGAGCTTCATTTCATTAAAATATATTGAGAAGTTTCGGAGATATAGCCTTAAGTATACAGTAGTTAGGAAGAATGCACAACAATACAATATATATAAAAAATGACATATGTTATATTGTTGAGATGTTGCCTAACAACATATATATACCAATTAGTTGAGTTTAGAAGAAAAGTGAAGAAATTCGTGTTTGAAGACATACTTTTTTTACTTAGGATGAGTGTCACGTGGTCCCATCAAGACTGCAAGGGTTATATTACTTCATGTATAACAATAGATACTATATTCTTTTTTTTAATTTTTTGTTGTAATGTATAGATTTTCATACCTTTTTATCATGTCTGCAACTCTTAGGTAGTATATTTAGTTGTTGTATGGAAAACATATACAGGGTGATGCAAAATTCAAACCCGTAGTATAAAAATTATTATTTGTTTTTCAAAAAATGAACACAATGCGCCAATTAGCGAATGCGCTGTTTGTAGATCTGAACGGTACATGTACTTATTCCTCGGTTGTCATTCGTCAGCCATATTGTTATGAGGCAATAAGACATATCATGGAATAAAACCGTTTATAAACTGTAAAATGAATAAAACAGTACCAAAAATGATATGCACAAGATAACTTTGCGTCTACGGAAGGAAACGGTGCTTGCAGTCAGAATATGAAGAGATTACACCTGTTCAATTTGAGCTTCATTTCATTAAAATATATTGAGAAGTTTCGGAGATATAGCCTTAAGTATACAGTAGTTAGGAAGAATGCACAACAATACAATATATATAAAAAATGGCATATGTTATATTGTTGAGATGTTGCCTAACAATATATATATACAAATTAGTTGAGTCTAGAAGAAAAGTGAAGAAATTCGTGTTTGAAGACATACTTTTTTTACTTAGGATGAGTGTCACGTGGTCCCATCAAGACTGCAAGGGTTATATTGCTTCATGTATAACAATAGATACTATATTCTTTTTTTTTAATTTTTTGTTGTAATGTATAGATTTTCATACCATTTTATCATGTCTGCAACTCTTAGGTAGTATATTTAGTTGTTGTATGGAAAACATATACAGGGTGATGCAAGATTCAAACCCGTAGTATAAAAATTATTATTTGTTTTTCAAAAATGAACACAATGCGCCAATTAGCGAATGCACTGTTTGTAGATCTGATCGGTACATGTACTTATTCCTCGGTTGTCATTCGTCAGCCATATTGTTATGAGGCAATAAGACATATCATGGAATAAAACCGTTTATAAACTGTAAAATGAATAAAACAGTACCAAACATGATATGCACAAGATAACTTTGCGTCTACGGAAGGAAACGGTGCTTGCAGTCAGAATATGAAGAGATTACACCTGTTCAATTTGAGCTTCATTTCATTAAAATATATTGAGAAGTTTCGGAGATATAGCCTTAAGTATACAGTAGTTAGGAAGAATGCACAACAATACAATATATATAAAAAATGACATATGTTATATTGTTGAGATGTTGCCTAACAACATATATATACCAATTAGTTGAGTCTAGAAGACAAGTGGATAAATTCGTGTTTGAAGACATACTTTTTCTACTTAGGATGAGTGTCACGTGGTCTCATCAAGACTGCAAGGGTTATATTGCTTCATGTATAACAACAGGTACTATCTTCATTTTTTAAAATTTTTTGTTGTAATGTGTAGACTTTCGTACCATTTTATAATCTTTGCAATTCTTGGATAGTATATTTGGTTCTTGTTTGGAAAATATATACAGGGTGATGCAAAATTCAAACCCATACTATAAAATTTTTTTTTTCAAAAAATGTAGAATGTACGCTAATTAGCGAATGCGCTGTAAGTAGTTCTGAACGGTACATGTACATACTCTTCGTAGTCATTCGTCAGCCATAATATTATGAAGCAATGAGACATATCATGGAATAAAACCGTTTATATAGTGCAAAATGAATAAAACAATACCAAACATGATATGCACAAGATAACTTTCCTTCTACAGTAGGAAACGGTGCTTGCAGTCAGAATATGAAGAGGTTACAGTTCTTCAATTTGAGCTTCATTTCATTAATATATATTCAGAAGTTTCGGAGATATAGCCTTAAATATACAGTAGTTAGGAAGAATCCACAACAATATAATATATATAAAAATGACATATGTTATATTGTTGAGATGTTGCCTAACAACATATATATACAAATTAGTTGAGTCTAGAAGAAAAGTGAATAAATTCGTGTTTGAAGACATACTTTTTTTACTTAGGATGAGTGTCACGTGGTCCCATCAAGACTGCAAGGGTCATATTGCTTCATGTATAACAATAGATACTATATTCTTTTTTTTTTAATTTTTTGTTGTAATGTATAGATTTTCATACCATTTTATCATGTCTGCAACTCTTAGGTAGTATATTTAGTTGTTGTATGGAAAACATATACAGGGTGATGCAAAATTCAAACCCGTAGTATAAAAATTATTATTTGTTTTTCAAAAAATGAACACAATGCGCCAATTAGCGAATGCGCTGTTTGTAGATCTGAACGGTACATGTACTTATTCCTCGGTTGTCATTCGTCAGCCATATTGTTATGAGGCAATAAGACATATCATGGAATAAAACCGTTTATATAGTGTAAAATGAATAAAACAGTACCAAACATGATATGCACAAGATAACTTTGCGTCTACGGAAGGAAACGGTGCTTGCAGTCAGAATATGAAGAGATTACACCTGTTCAATTTGAGCTTCATTTCATTAAAATATATTGAGAAGTTTCGGAGATATAGCCTTAAGTATACAGTAGTTAGGAAGAATGCACAACAATACAATATATATAAAAAATGACATATGTTATATTGTTGAGATGTTGCCTAACAATATATATATACAAATTAGTTGAGTCTAGAAGAAAAGTGAAGAAATTCGTGTTTGAAGACATACTTTTTTTACTTAGGATGAGTGTCACGTGGTCCCATCAAGACTGCAAGGGTTATATTGCTTCATGTATAACAATAGATACTATATTCTTTTTTTTTAATTTTTTGTTGTAATGTATAGATTTTCATACCATTTTATCATGTCTGCAACTCTTAGGTAGTATATTTAGTTGTTGTATGGAAAACATATACAGGGTGATGCAAGATTCAAACCCGTAGTATAAAAATTATTATTTGTTTTTCAAAAAATGAACACAATGCGCCAATTAGCGAATGCACTGTTTGTAGATCTGATCGGTACATGTACTTATTCCTCGGTTGTCATTCGTCAGCCATATTGTTATGAGGCAATAAGACATATCATGGAATAAAACCGTTTATAAACTGTAAAATGAATAAAACAGTACCAAACATGATATGCACAAGATAACTTTGCGTCTACGGAAGGAAACGGTGCTTGCAGTCAGAATATGAAGAGATTACACCTGTTCAATTTGAGCTTCATTTCATTAAAATATATTGAGAAGTTTCGGAGATATAGCCTTAAGTATACAGTAGTTAGGAAGAATGCACAACAATACAATATATATAAAAAATGACATATGTTATATTGTTGAGATGTTGCCTAACAACATATATATACCAATTAGTTGAGTTTAGAAGAAAAGTGAAGAAATTCGTGTTTGAAGACATACTTTTTCTACTTAGGATGAGTGTCACGTGGTCTCATCAAGACTGCAAGGGTTATATTGCTTCATGTATAACAACAGGTACTATCTTCATTTTTTAAAATTTTTTGTTGTAATGTGTAGATTTTCTTACCATTTTATCATGTTTGCAATTCTTAGGTAGTATATTTGGTTGTTGTATGGAAAACATATACAGAGTGATGCAAAATTCAAACCCATAGTATAAAAATTTTATTTGTTTTTCAAAAAATGAAGAAAGTGCGCCAATTAGCGAATGCGCTGTATGTAGTTCTGAACGGTACATGTCCTTATTCCTCGGTTGTCATTGGTCAGCCATATTGTTATGAGGCAATGAGACATATCATGGAATAAAATCGTTTATATAGTGTAAAATGAATAAAAGAGTACCAAACATGATATGCACAAGATAACTTTCCTTCTACAGTAGGGGGCGCTGCTTGCAGTCAGAATATGAAGAGGGTACAGCTCTTCAATTTGAGCTTTATTTCATTAAAATATATTCAGAAGTTTCGGAGATATAGCCTTAAATATACAGTAGTTAGGAAGAATGCACAACAATATAATATATATAAAAATGACATATGTTATATTGTTGAGATGTTGCCTAACAACAGATATATACCAATTAGTTGAGTTTAGAAGAAAAGTGAAGAAATTCGTGTTTGAAGACATACTTTTTCTACTTAGGATGAGTGTCACGTGGTCTCATCAAGACTGCAAGGGTTATATTGCTTCATGTATAACAACAGGTACTATCTTCATTTTTTAAAATTTTTTGTTGTAATGTGTAGATTTTCTTACCATTTTATCATGTTTGCAATTCTTAGGTAGTATATTTGGTTGTTGTATGGAAAACATATACAGGGTGATGCAAAATTCAAACCCATAGTATAAAAATTTTATTTGTTTTTCAAAAAATGAAGAAAGTGCGCCAATTAGCGAATGCTCTGTATGTAGTTCTGAACGGTACATGTCCTTATTCCTCGGTTGTCATTGGTCAGCCATATTGTTATGAGGCAATGAGACATATCATGGAATAAAATCGTTTATATAGTGTAAAATGAATAAAAGGGTATCAAACATGATATACACAAGATAACTTTCCTTCTACAGTAGGGGGCGCTGCTTGCCGTCAGAATATGAAGAGGGTACAGCTCTTCAATTTGAGCTTCATTTCATTAAAATATATTGAGAAGTTTCGGAGATATAGCCTTAAGTATACAGTAGTTAGGAAGAATGCACAACAATACAATATATATAAAAAATGACATATGTTATATTGTTGAGATGTTGCCTAACAACATATATATACCAATTAGTTGAGTTTAGAAGAAAAGTGAAGAAATACGTGTTTGAAGACATACTTTTTTACTTAGGATGAGTGTCACGTGGTCCCATCAAGACTGCAAGGGTTATATTACTTCATGTATAACAATAGATACTATATTCTTTTTTTAATTTTTTGTTGTAATGTATAGATTTTCATACCTTTTTATCATGTCTGCAACTCTTAGGTAGTATATTTAGTTGTTGTATGGAAAACATATACAGGGTGATGCAAAATTCAAACCCGTAGTATAAAAATTATTATTTGTTTTTCAAAAAATGAACACAATGCGCCAATTAGCGAATGCGCTGTTTGTAGATCTGAACGGTACATGTACTTATTCCTCGGTTGTCATTCGTCAGCCATATTGTTATGAGGCAATAAGACATATCATGGAATAAAACCGTTTATAAACTGTAAAATGAATAAAACAGTACCAAAAATGATATGCACAAGATAACTTTGCGTCTACGGAAGGAAACGGTGCTTGCAGTCAGAATATGAAGAGATTACACCTGTTCAATTTGAGCTTCATTTCATTAAAATATATTGAGAAGTTTCGGAGATATAGCCTTAAGTATACAGTAGTTAGGAAGAATGCACAACAATACAATATATATAAAAAATGACATATGTTATATTGTTGAGATGTTGCCTAACAATATATATATACAAATTAGTTGAGTCTAGAAGAAAAGTGAAGAAATTCGTGTTTGAAGACATACTTTTTTTACTTAGGATGAGTGTCACGTGGTCCCATCAAGACTGCAAGGGTTATATTGCTTCATGTATAACAATAGATACTATATTCTTTTTTTTTAATTTTTTGTTGTAATGTATAGATTTTCATACCATTTTATCATGTCTGCAACTCTTAGGTAGTATATTTAGTTGTTGTATGGAAAACATATACAGGGTGATGCAAAATTCAAACCCGTAGTATAAAAATTATTATTTGTTTTTCAAAAAATGAACACAATGCGCCAATTAGCGAATGCGCTGTTTGTAGATCTGAACGGTACATGTACTTATTCCTCGGTTGTCATTCGTCAGCCATATTGTTATGAGGCAATAAGACATATCATGGAATAAAACCGTTTATATAGTGTAAAATGAATAAAACAGTACCAAACATGATATGCACAAGATAACTTTGCGTCTACGGAAGGAAACGGTGCTTGCAGTCAGAATATGAAGAGATTACACCTGTTCAATTTGAGCTTCATTTCATTAAAATATATTGAGAAGTTTCGGAGATATAGCCTTAAGTATACAGTAGTTAGGAAGAATGCACAACAATACAATATATATAAAAAATGACATATGTTATATTGTTGAGATGTTGCCTAACAACATATATATACCAATTAGTTGAGTCTAGAAGACAAGTGGATAAATTCGTGTTTGAAGACATACTTTTTCTACTTAGGATGAGTGTCACGTGGTCTCATCAAGACTGCAAGGGTTATATTGCTTCATGTATAACAACAGGTACTATCTTCATTTTTTAAAATTTTTTGTTGTAATGTGTAGACTTTCGTACCATTTTATAATCTTTGCAATTCTTGGATAGTATATTTGGTTGTTGTTTGGAAAATATATACAGGGTGATGCAAAATTCAAACCCATACTACAAAAATTTTTTTTTTTCAAAAAATGTAGAATGTACGCTAATTAGCGAATGCGCTGTAAGTAGTTCTGAACGGTACATGTACATACTCTTCGTAGTCATTCGTCAGCCATATTGTTATGAAGCAATGAGACATATCATGGAATAAAACCGTTTATATAGTGCAAAATGAATAAAACAATACCAAACATGATATGCACAAGATAACTTTCCTTCTACAGTAGGAAACGGTGCTTGCAGTCAGAATATGAAGAGGTTACAGTTCTTCAATTTGAGCTTCATTTCATTAATATATATTCAGAAGTTTCGGAGATATAGAATTAAATATACAGTAGTTAGGAAGAATGCGGAACAATATAATATATATAAAAAATGACATATGTTATATTGTTGAGATGTTGCCTATCAACATATATATACCAATTAGTTGAGTTTAGAAGAAAAGTGAAGAAATTCGTGTTTGAAGACATACTTTTTCCACTTAGGATGAGTGCCACGTGGTCTCATCAAGACTGCAATGGTTATATTGCTTCATGTATAACAACAGGTACTATATTCTTTTATAAAAAATTATTGTTGTAATGTATAGATTTTCTTACCATTTTATCATGTTTGCAACTCTTAGGTAATATATTTGGTTGTTGTATGGAAAACATATACAGGGTGATGCAAAATTCAAACCCATACTATAAAATTTTTTTTTCAAAAAATGTAGAATGTACGCCAATTAGCGAATGCGCTGTATGTAGTTCTGAACATTACATGTACATACTCCTCGGTAGTCATTCGTCAGCCATATTGTTATGAAGCAATGAGACATATCTAGGAATAAAACCGTTTATATACTGTAAAAAGAATAAAGCAGTACCAAACATGATATGCACAAGGTAACTTTCCTTCTACAGTTGGGGACGCTGCTTGCCGTCAGAGAATGAAGAGGGTACAGCTCTTCAATTTCATCTTCATTTCATTGAAATATATTCAGAAGTTTCGGAGATATAGCCTTAAGTATACAGTAGTTATGTAGAATGCACAACAATATAATATATATAAAAAATGACATATGTTATATTGTTGAGATGTTGCCGAACAACATATATATACCAATTAGTTGAGTCTAGAAGAAAAGTGAAGAAATTCGTGTTTGAAGACATACTTTTTCTACTTACGATGAGTGTCACGTGGTTTCATCAAGACTGCAAGGGTTATATTGCTTCATGTATAACAACAGGTACTATCTTCATTTTTTAAAATTTTTTGTTGTAATGTGTAGATTTTCTTACCATTTTATCATGTTTGCAATTCTTAGGTAGTATATTTGGTTGTTGTATGGAAAACATATACAGGGTGATGCAAAATTCAAACCCATAGTATAAAAATTTTATTTGTTTTTCAAAAAATGAAGAAGTGCGCCCATTAGCGAAGCGCTGTATGTAGTTCTGAACGGTACATGTCCTTATTCCTCGGTTGTCATTGGTCAGCCATATTGTTATGAGGCAATGAGACATATCATGGAATAAAATCGTTTATATAGTGTAAAATGAATAAAAGAGTACCAAACATGATATGCACAAGATAACTTTCCTTCTATAGTAGGGGGCGCTGCTTGCAGTCAGAATATGAAGAGGGTACAGATCTTCAATCTGAGCTTTATTACATTAAAATATATTCAGAAGTTTCGGAGATATAGCCTTAAATATACAGTAGTTAGGAAGAATGCACAACAATATAATATATATAAAAATGACATATGTTATATTGTTGAGATGTTGCCTAACAACATATATATACCAATTAGTTGAGTTTAGAAGAAAAGTGAAGAAATTCGTGTTTGAAGACATACTTTTTCTACTTAGGATGAGTGTCACGTGGTCTCATCAAGACTGCAAGGGTTATATTGCTTCATGTATAACAACAGGTACTATCTTCATTTTTTAAAATTTTTTGTTGTAATGTGTAGATTTTCTTACCATTTTATCATGTTTGCAATTCTTAGGTAGTATATTTGGTTGTTGTATGGAAAACATATACAGGGTGATGCAAAATTCAAACCCATAGTATAAAAATTTTATTTGTTTTTCAAAAAATGAAGAAAGTGCGCCAATTAGCGAATGCGCTGTATGTAGTTCTGAACGGTACATGTCCTTATTCCTCGGTTGTCATTGGTCAGCCATATTGTTATGAGGCAATGAGACATATCATGGAATAAAATCGTTTATATAGTGTAAAATGAATAAAAGAGTACCAAACATGATATGCACAAGATAACTTTCCTTCTACAGTAGGGGGCGCTGCTTGCAGTCAGAATATGAAGAGGGTACAGCTCTTCAATCTGAGCTTTATTACATTAAAATATATTCAGAAGTTTCGGAGATATAGCCTTAAATATACAGTAGTTAGGAAGAATGCACAACAATATAATATATATAAAAATGACATATGTTATATTGTTGAGATGTTGCCTAACAACATATATATACCAATTAGTTGAGTTTAGAAGAAAAGTGAAGAAATTCGTGTTTGAAGACATACTTTTTCTACTTAGGATGAGTGTCACGTGGTCTCATCAAGACTGCAAGGGTTATATTGCTTCATGTATAACAACAGGTACTATCTTCATTTTTTAAAATTTTTTGTTGTAATGTGTAGATTTTCTTACCATTTTATCATGTTTGCAATTCTTAGGTAGTATATTTGGTTGTTGTATGGAAAACATATACAGGGTGATGCAAAATTCAAACCCATAGTATAAAAAATTTATTTGTTTTTCAAAAAATGAAGAAAGTGCGCCAATTAGCGAATGCGCTGTATGTAGTTCTGAACGGTACATGTCCTTATTCCTCGGTTGTCATTGGTCAGCCATATTGTTATGAGGCAATGAGACATATCATGGAATAAAATCGTTTATATAGTGTAAAATGAATAAAAGAGTACCAAACATGATATGCACAAGATAACTTTCCTTCTACAGTAGGGGGCGCTGCTTGCAGTCAGAATATGAAGAGGGTACAGCTCTTCAATTTGAGCTTTATTTCATTAAAATATATTCAGAAGTTTCGGAGATATAGCCTTAAATATACAGTAGTTAGGAAGAATGCACAACAATATAATATATATAAAAATGACATATGTTATATTGTTGAGATGTTGCCTAACAACAGATATATACCAATTAGTTGAGTTTAGAAGAAAAGTGAAGAAATTCGTGTTTGAAGACATACTTTTTCTACTTAGGATGAGTGTCACGTGGTCTCATCAAGACTGCAAGGGTTATATTGCTTCATGTATAACAACAGGTACTATCTTCATTTTTTAAAATTTTTTGTTGTAATGTGTAGATTTTCTTACCATTTTATCATGTTTGCAATTCTTAGGTAGTATATTTGGTTGTTGTATGGAAAACATATACAGGGTGATGCAAAATTCAAACCCATAGTATAAAAATTTTATTTGTTTTTCAAAAAATGAAGAAAGTGCGCCAATTAGCGAATGCTCTGTATGTAGTTCTGAACGGTACATGTCCTTATTCCTCGGTTGTCATTGGTCAGCCATATTGTTATGAGGCAATGAGACATATCATGGAATAAAATCGTTTATATAGTGTAAAATGAATAAAAGGGTATCAAACATGATATACACAAGATAACTTTCCTTCTACAGTAGGGGGCGCTGCTTGCAGTCAGAATATGAAGAGGGTACAGCTCTTCAATTTGAGCTTTATTACATTAAAATATATTCAGAAGTTTCGGAGATATAGCCTTAAATATACAGTAGTTAGAAAGAATCCACAACAATATAATATATATAAAAATGACATATGTTATATTGTTGAGATGTTGCCTAACAACATATATATACAAATTAGTTGAGTCTAGAAGAAAAGTGAAGAAATTCGTGTTTGAAGACATACTTTTTTTACTTAGGATGAGTGTCACGTGGTCCCATCAAGACTGCAAGGGTTATATTACTTCATGTATAACAATAGATACTATATTCTTTTTTTTTAATTTTTTGTTGTAATGTATAGATTTTCATACCATTTTATCATGTCTGCAACTCTTAGGTAGTATATTTAGTTGTTGTATGGAAAACATATACAGGGTGATGCAAAATTCAAACCCGTAGTATAAAAATTATTATTTGTTTTTCAAAAAATGAACACAATGCGCCAATTAGCGAATGCGCTGTTTGTAGATCTGAACGGTACATGTACTTATTCCTCGGTTGTCATTCGTCAGCCATATTGTTATGAGGCAATAAGACATATCATGGAATAAAACCGTTTATAAACTGTAAAATGAATAAAACAGTACCAAACATGATATGCACAAGATAACTTTGCGTCTACGGAAGGAAACGGTGCTTGCAGTCAGAATATGAAGAGATTACACCTGTTCAATTTGAGCTTCATTTCATTAAAATATATTGAGAAGTTTCGGAGATATAGCCTTAAGTATACAGTAGTTAGGAAGAATGCACAACAATACAATATATATAAAAAATGACATATGTTATATTGTTGAGATGTTGCCTAACAATATATATATACAAATTAGTTGAGTCTAGAAGAAAAGTGAAGAAATTCGTGTTTGAAGACATACTTTTTTTACTTAGGATGAGTGTCACGTGGTCCCATCAAGACTGCAAGGGTTATATTGCTTCATGTATAACAATAGATACTATATTCTTTTTTTTTAATTTTTTGTTGTAATGTATAGATTTTCATACCATTTTATCATGTCTGCAACTCTTAGGTAGTATATTTAGTTGTTGTATGGAAAACATATACAGGGTGATGCAAGATTCAAACCCGTAGTATAAAAATTATTATTTGTTTTTCAAAAAATGAACACAATGCGCCAATTAGCGAATGCACTGTTTGTAGATCTGATCGGTACATGTACTTATTCCTCGGTTGTCATTCGTCAGCCATATTGTTATGAGGCAATAAGACATATCATGGAATAAAACCGTTTATAAACTGTAAAATGAATAAAACAGTACCAAACATGATATGCACAAGATAACTTTGCGTCTACGGAAGGAAACGGTGCTTGCAGTCAGAATATGAAGAGATTACACCTGTTCAATTTGAGCTTCATTTCATTAAAATATATTGAGAAGTTTCGGAGATATAGCCTTAAGTATACAGTAGTTAGGAAGAATGCACAACAATACAATATATATAAAAAATGACATATGTTATATTGTTGAGATGTTGCCTAACAACATATATATACCAATTAGTTGAGTCTAGAAGACAAGTGGATAAATTCGTGTTTGAAGACATACTTTTTCTACTTAGGATGAGTGTCACGTGGTCTCATCAAGACTGCAAGGGTTATATTGCTTCATGTATAACAACAGGTACTATCTTCATTTTTTAAAATTTTTTGTTGTAATGTGTAGACTTTCGTACCATTTTATAATCTTTGCAATTCTTGGATAGTATATTTGGTTGTTGTTTGGAAAATATATACAGGGTGATGCAAAATTCAAACCCATACTATAAAAATTTTTTTTTCAAAAAATGTAGAATGTACGCTAATTAGCGAATGCGCTGTAAGTAGTTCTGAACGGTACATGTACATACTTTTCGTAGTCATTCGTCAGCCATATTGTTATGAAGCAATGAGACATATCATGGAATAAAACCGTTTATATAGTGCAAAATGAATAAAACAATACCAAACATGATATGCACAAGATAACTTTCCTTCTACAGTAGGAAACGGTGCTTGCAGTCAGAATATGAAGAGGTTACAGTTCTTCAATTTGAGCTTCATTTCATTAATATATATTCAGAAGTTTCGGAGATATAGCCTTAAATATACAGTAGTTAGGAAGAATCCACAACAATATAATATATATAAAAATGACATATGTTATATTGTTGAGATGTTGCCTAACAACATATATATACAAATTAGTTGAGTCTAGAAGAAAAGTGAAGAAATTCGTGTTTGAAGACATACTTTTTTTACTTAGGATGAGTGTCACGTGGTCCCATCAAGACTGCAAGGGTCATATTGCTTCATGTATAACAATAGATACTATATTCTTTTTTTTTTAATTTTTTGTTGTAATGTATAGATTTTCATACCATTTTATCATGTCTGCAACTCTTAGGTAGTATATTTAGTTGTTGTATGGAAAACATATACAGGGTGATGCAAAATTCAAACTCGTAGTATAAAAATTATTATTTGTTTTTCAAAAAATGAACACAATGCGCCAATTAGCGAATGCACTGTTTGTAGATCTGATCGGTACATGTACTTATTCCTCGGTTGTCATTCGTCAGCCATATTGTTATGAGGCAATAAGACATATCATGGAATAAAACCGTTTATAAACTGTAAAATGAATAAAACAGTACCAAACATGATATGCACAAGATAACTTTGCGTCTACGGAAGGAAACGGTGCTTGCAGTCAGAATATGAAGAGATTACACCTGTTCAATTTGAGCTTCATTTCATTAAAATATATTGAGAAGTTTCGGAGATATAGCCTTAAGTATACAGTAGTTAGGAAGAATGCACAACAATACAATATATATAAAAAATGACATATGTTATATTGTTGAGATGTTGCCTAACAACATATATATACCAATTAGTTGAGTCTAGAAGACAAGTGGATAAATTCGTGTTTGAAGACATACTTTTTCTACTTAGGATGAGTGTCACGTGGTCTCATCAAGACTGCAAGGGTTATATTGCTTCATGTATAACAACAGGTACTATCTTCATTTTTTAAAATTTTTTGTTGTAATGTGTAGACTTTCGTACCATTTTATAATGTTTGCAATTCTTGGATAGTATATTTGGTTGTTGTTTGGAAAATATATACAGGGTGATGCAAAATTCAAACCCATACTACAAAAATTTTTTTTTCAAAAAATGTAGAATGTACGCTAATTAGCGAATGCGCTGTAAGTAGTTCTGAACGGTACATGTACATACTCTTCGTAGTCATTCGTCAGCCATATTGTTATGAAGCAATGAGACATATCATGGAATAAAATCGTTTATATAGTGTAAAATGAATAAAAGAGTACCAAACCTGATATGCACAAGATAACTTTCCTTCTACAGTAGGGGGCGCTGCTTGCAGTCAGAATATGAGGAGGGTACAGCTCTTCAATTTGAGCTTTATTTCATTAAAATATATTCAGAAGTTTCGGAGATATAGCCTTAAATATACAGTAGTTAGGAAGAATGCACAACAATATAATATATATAAAAATGACATATGTTATATTGTTGAGATGTTGCCTAACAACATATATATACCAATTAGTTGAGTTTAGAAGAAAAGTGAAGAAATTCGTGTTTGAAGACATACTTTTTCTACTTAGGATGTGTGTCACGTGGTCTCATCAAGACTGCAAGGGTTATATTGCTTCATGTATAACAACAGGTACTATCTTCATTTTTTAAAATTTTTTGTTGTAATGTGTAGATTTTCTTACCATTTTATCATGTTTGCAATTCTTAGGTAGTATATTTGGTTGTTGTATGGAAAACATATACAGGGTGATGCAAAATTCAAACCCATAGTATAAAAATTTTATTTGTTTTTCAAAAAATGAAGAAAGTGCGCCAATTAGCGAATGCGCTGTATGTAGTTCTGAACGGTACATGTCCTTATTCCTCGGTTGTCATTGGTCAGCCATATTGTTATGAGGCAATGAGACATATCATGGAATAAAATCGTTTATATAGTGTAAAATGAATAAAAGAGTACCAAACATGATATGCACAAGATAACTTTCCTTCTACAGTAGGGGGCGCTGCTTGCAGTCAGAATATGAAGAGGGTACAGCTCTTCAATTTGAGCTTTATTACATTAAAATATATTCAGAAGTTTCGGAGATATAGCCTTAAATATACAGTAGTTAGGAAGAATGCACAACAATATAATATATATAAAAATGACATATGTTATATTGTTGAGATGTTGCCTAACAACATATATATACCAATTAGTTGAGTTTAGAAGAAAAGTGAAGAAATTCGTGTTTGAAGACATACTTTTTCTACTTAGGATGAGTGTCACGTGGTCTCATCAAGACTGCAAGGGTTATATTGCTTCATGTATAACAACAGGTACTATCTTCATTTTTTAAAATTTTTTGTTGTAATGTGTAGACTTTCGTACCATTTTATAATCTTTGCAATTCTTGGATAGTATATTTGGTTGTTGTTTGGAAAATATATACAGGGTGATGCAAAATTCAAACCCATACTATAAAAATTTTTTTTTCAAAAAATGTACAATGTACGCTAATTAGCGAATGCGCTGTAAGTAGTTCTGAACGGTACATGTACATACTCTTCGTAGTCATTCGTCAGCCATATTGTTATGAAGCAATGAGACATATCATGGAATAAAATCGTTTATATAGTGTAAAATGAATAAAAGAGTACCAAACCTGATATGCACAAGATAACTTTCCTTCTACAGTAGGGGGCGCTGCTTGCAGTCAGAATATGAGGAGGGTACAGCTCTTCAATTTGAGCTTTATTTCATTAAAATATATTCAGAAGTTTCGGAGATATAGCCTTAAATATACAGTAGTTAGGAAGAATGCACAACAATATAATATATATAAAAATGACATATGTTATATTGTTGAGATGTTGCCTAACAACATATATATACCAATTAGTTGAGTTTAGAAGAAAAGTGAAGAAATTCGTGTTTGAAGACATACTTTTTCTACTTAGGATGAGTGTCACGTGGTCTCATCAAGACTGCAAGGGTTATATTGCTTCATGTATAACAACAGGTACTATCTTCATTTTTTAAAATTTTTTGTTGTAATGTGTAGATTTTCTTACCATTTTATCATGTTTGCAATTCTTAGGTAGTATATTTGGTTGTTGTATGGAAAACATATACAGGGTGATGCAAAATTCAAACCCATAGTATAAAAAATTTATTTGTTTTTCAAAAAATGAAGAAAGTGCGCCAATTAGCGAATGCGCTGTATGTAGTTCTGAACGGTACATGTCCTTATTCCTCGGTTGTCATTGGTCAGCCATATTGTTATGAGGCAATGAGACATATCATGGAATAAAATCGTTTATATAGTGTAAAATGAATAAAAGAGTACCAAACATGATATGCACAAGATAACTTTCCTTCTACAGTAGGGGGCGCTGCTTGCAGTCAGAATATGAAGAGGGTACAGCTCTTCAATTTGAGCTTTATTACATTAAAATATATTCAGAAGTTTCGGAGATATAGCCTTAAATATACAGTAGTTAGGAAGAATGCACAACAATATAATATATATAAAAATGACATATGTTATATTGTTGAGATGTTGCCTAACAACATATATATACAAATTAGTTGAGTTTAGAAGAAAAGTGAAGAAATTCGTGTTTGAAGACATACTTTTTTTACTTAGGATGAGTGTCACGTGGTCCCATCAAGACTGCAAGGGTCATATTGCTTCATGTATAACAATAGATACTATATTCTTTTTTTTTAATTTTTTGTTGTAATGTATAGATTTTCATACCATTTTATCATGTCTGCAACTCTTAGGTAGTATATTTAGTTGTTGTATGGAAAACATATACAGGGTGATGCAAAATTCAAACCCGTAGTATAAAAATTATTATTTGTTTTTCAAAAAATGAACACAATGCGCCAATTAGCGAATGCGCTGTTTGTAGATCTGAACGGTACATGTACTTATTCCTCGGTTGTCATTCGTCAGCCATATTGTTATGAGGCAATAAGACATATCATGGAATAAAACCGTTTATATAGTGTAAAATGAATAAAAGAGTACCAAACATGATATGCACAAGATAACTTTGCGTCTACGGAAGGAAACGGTGCTTGCAGTCAGAATATGAAGAGATTACACCTGTTCAATTTGAGCTTCATTTCATTAAAATATATTGAGAAGTTTCGGAGATATAGCCTTAAGTATACAGTAGTTAGGAAGAATGCACAACAATACAATATATATAAAAAATGACATATGTTATATTGTTGAGATGTTGCCTAACAATATATATATACAAATTAGTTGAGTCTAGAAGAAAAGTGAAGAAATTCGTGTTTGAAGACATACTTTTTTTACTTAGGATGAGTGTCACGTGGTCCCATCAAGACTGCAAGGGTTATATTGCTTCATGTATAACAACAGGTACTATCTTCATTTTTTAAAATTTTTTGTTGTAATGTGTAGATTTTCTTACCATTTTATCATGTTTGCAATTCTTAGGTAGTATATTTGGTTGTTGTATGGAAAACATATACAGGGTGATGCAAAATTCAAACCCATAGTATAAAAATTTTATTTGTTTTTCAAAAAATGAAGAAAGTGCGCCAATTAGCGAATGCGCTGTATGTAGTTCTGAACGGTACATGTCCTTATTCCTCGGTTGTCATTGGTCAGCCATATTGTTATGAGGCAATGAGACATATCATGGAATAAAATCGTTTATATAGTGTAAAATGAATAAAAGAGTACCAAACATGATATGCACAAGATAACTTTCCTTCTACAGTAGGGGGCGCTGCTTGCAGCCAGAATATGAAGAGGGTACAGCTCTTCAATTTGAGCTTTATTTCATTAAAATATATTCAGAAGTTTCGGAGATATAGCCTTAAATATACAGTAGTTAGGAAGAATGCACAACAATATAATATATATAAAAATGACATATGTTATATTGTTGAGATGTTGCCTAACAACATATATATACCAATTAGTTGAGTTTAGAAGAAAAGTGAAGAAATTCGTGTTTGAAGACATACTTTTTCTACTTAGGATGAGTGTCACGTGGTCTCATCAAGACTGCAAGGGTTATATTGCTTCATGTATAACAACAGGTACTATCTTCATTTTTTAAAATTTTTTGTTGTAATGTGTAGATTTTCTTACCATTTTATCATGTTTGCAATTCTTAGGTAGTATATTTGGTTGTTGTATGGAAAACATATACAGGGTGATGCAAAATTCAAACCCATAGTATAAAAATTTTATTTGTTTTTCAAAAAATGAAGAAAGTGCGCCAATTAGCGAATGCGCTGTATGTAGTTCTGAACGGTACATGTCCTTATTCCTCGGTTGTCATTGGTCAGCCATATTGTTATGAGGCAATGAGACATATCATGGAATAAAATCGTTTATATAGTGTAAAATGAATAAAAGAGTACCAAACATGATATGCACAAGATAACTTTCCTTCTACAGTAGGGGGCGCTGCTTGCAGTCAGAATATGAAGAGGGTACAGCTCTTCAATTTGAGCTTTATTACATTAAAATATATTCAGAAGTTTCGGAGATATAGCCTTAAATATACAGTAGTTAGGAAGAATGCACAACAATATAATATATATAAAAATGACATATGTTATATTGTTGAGATGTTGCCTAACAACATATATATACCAATTAGTTGAGTTTAGAAGAAAAGTGAAGAAATTCGTGTTTGAAGACATACTTTTTCTACTTAGGATGAGTGTCACGTGGTCTCATCAAGACTGCAAGGGTTATATTGCTTCATGTATAACAACAGGTACTATCTTCATTTTTTAAAATTTTTTGTTGTAATGTGTAGATTTTCTTACCATTTTATCATGTTTGCAATTCTTAGGTAGTATATTTGGTTGTTGTATGGAAAACATATACAGGGTGATGCAAAATTCAAACCCATAGTATAAAAATTTTATTTGTTTTTCAAAAAATGAAGAAAGTGCGCCAATTAGCGAATGCGCTGTATGTAGTTCTGAACGGTACATGTCCTTATTCCTCGGTTGTCATTGGTCAGCCATATTGTTATGAGGCAATGAGACATATCATGGAATAAAATCGTTTATATAGTGTAAAATGAATAAAAGAGTACCAAACATGATATGCACAAGATAACTTTCCTTCTACAGTAGGGGGCGCTGCTTGCAGTCAGAATATGAAGAGGGTACAGCTCTTCAATTTGAGCTTTATTACATTAAAATATATTCAGAAGTTTCGGAGATATAGCCTTAAATATACAGTAGTTAGGAAGAATGCACAACAATATAATATATATAAAAATGACATATGTTATATTGTTGAGATGTTGCCTAACAACAGATATATACCAATTAGTTGAGTTTAGAAGAAAAGTGAAGAAATTCGTGTTTGAAGACATACTTTTTCTACTTAGGATGAGTGTCACGTGGTCTCATCAAGACTGCAAGGGTTATATTGCTTCATGTATAACAACAGGTACTATCTTCATTTTTTAAAATTTTTTGTTGTAATGTGTAGATTTTCTTACCATTTTATCATGTTTGCAATTCTTAGGTAGTATATTTGGTTGTTGTATGGAAAACATATACAGGGTGATGCAAAATTCAAACCCATAGTATAAAAATTTTATTTGTTTTTCAAAAAATGAAGAAAGTGCGCCAATTAGCGAATGCTCTGTATGTAGTTCTGAACGGTACATGTCCTTATTCCTCGGTTGTCATTGGTCAGCCATATTGTTATGAGGCAATGAGACATATCATGGAATAAAATCGTTTATATAGTGTAAAATGAATAAAAGGGTATCAAACATGATATACACAAGATAACTTTCCTTTTACAGTAGGGGGCGCTGCTTGCAGTCAGAATATGAAGAGGGTACAGCTCTTCAATTTGAGCTTTATTACATTAAAATATATTCAGAAGTTTCGGAGATATAGCCTTAAATATACAGTAGTTAGGAAGAATGCACAACAATATAATATATATAAAAATGACATATGTTATATTGTTGAGATGTTGCCTAACAACATATATATACCAATTAGTTGAGTCTAGAAGACAAGTGGATAAATTCGTGTTTGAAGACATACTTTTTCTACTTAGGATGAGTGTCACGTGGTCTCATCAAGACTGCAAGGGTTATATTGCTTCATGTATAACAACAGGTACTATCTTCATTTTTTAAAATTTTTTGTTGTAATGTGTAGACTTTCGTACCATTTTATAATCTTTGCAATTCTTGGATAGTATATTTGGTTGTTGTTTGGAAAATATATACAGGGTGATGCAAAATTCAAACCCATACTATAAAAATTTTTTTTTCAAAAAATGTAGAATGTACGCTAATTAGCGAATGCGCTGTAAGTAGTTCTGAACGGTACATGTACATACTCTTCGTAGTCATTCGTCAGCCATATTGTTATGAAGCAATGAGACATATCATGGAATAAAACCGTTTATATAGTGCAAAATGAATAAAACAATACCAAACATGATATGCACAAGATAACTTTCCTTCTACAGTAGGAAACGGTGCTTGCAGTCAGAATATGAAGAGGTTACAGTTCTTCAATTTGAGCTTCATTTCATTAATATATATTCAGAAGTTTCGGAGATATAGCCTTAAGTATACAGTAGTTAGGAAGAATGCACAACAATACAATATATATAAAAAATGACATATGTTATATTGTTGAGATGTTGCCTAACAATATATATATACAAATTAGTTGAGTCTAGAAGAAAAGTGAAGAAATTCGTGTTTGAAGACATACTTTTTTTACTTAGGATGAGTGTCACGTGGTCCCATCAAGACTGCAAGGGTTATATTGCTTCATGTATAACAATAGATACTATATTCTTTTTTTTTAATTTTTTGTTGTAATGTATAGATTTTCATACCATTTTATCATGTCTGCAACTCTTAGGTAGTATGTTTAGTTGTTGTATGGAAAACATATACAGGGTGATGCAAGATTCAAACCCGTAGTATAAAAATTATTATTTGTTTTTCAAAAAATGAACACAATGCGCCAATTAGCGAATGCACTGTTTGTAGATCTGATCGGTACATGTACTTATTCCTCGGTTGTCATTCGTCAGCCATATTGTTATGAGGCAATAAGACATATCATGGAATAAAACCGTTTATAAACTGTAAAATGAATAAAACAGTACCAAACATGATATGCACAAGATAACTTTGCGTCTACGGAAGGAAACGGTGCTTGCAGTCAGAATATGAAGAGATTACACCTGTTCAATTTGAGCTTCATTTCATTAAAATATATTGAGAAGTTTCGGAGATATAGCCTTAAGTATACAGTAGTTAGGAAGAATGCACAACAATACAATATATATAAAAAATGACATATGTTATATTGTTGAGATGTTGCCTAACAACATATATATACCAATTAGTTGAGTCTAGAAGACAAGTGGATAAATTCGTGTTTGAAGACATACTTTTTCTACTTAGGATGAGTGTCACGTGGTCTCATCAAGACTGCAAGGGTTATATTGCTTCATGTATAACAACAGGTACTATCTTCATTTTTTAAAATTTTTTGTTGTAATGTGTAGACTTTCGTAACATTTTATAATCTTTGCAATTCTTGGATAGTATATTTGGTTGTTGTTTGGAAAATATATACAGGGTGATGCAAAATTCAAACCCATACTACAAAATTTTTTTTTTCAAAAAATGTAGAATGTACGCTAATTAGCGAATGCGCTGTAAGTAGTTCTGAACGGTACATGTACATACTCTTCGTAGTCATTCGTCAGCCATATTGTTATGAAGCAATGAGACATATCATGGAATAAAACCGTTTATATAGTGCAAAATGAATAAAACAATACCAAACATGATATGCACAAGATAACTTTCCTTCTACAGTAGGAAACGGTGCTTGCAGTCAGAATATGAAGAGGTTACAGTTCTTCAATTTGAGCTTCATTTCATTAATATATATTCAGAAGTTTCGGAGATATAGAATTAAATATACAGTAGTTAGGAAGAATGCGGAACAATATAATATATATAAAAAATGACATATGTTATATTGTTGAGATGTTGCCTATCAACATATATATACCAATTAGTTGAGTTTAGAAGAAAAGTGAAGAAATTCGTGTTTGAAGACATACTTTTTCCACTTAGGATGAGTGCCACGTGGTCTCATCAAGACTGCAATGGTTATATTGCTTCATGTATAACAACAGGTACTATATTCTTTTATAAAAAATTATTGTTGTAATGTATAGATTTTCTTACCATTTTATCATGTTTGCAACTCTTAGGTAATATATTTGGTTGTTGTATGGAAAACATATACAGGGTGATGCAAAATTCAAACCCATACTATAAAAATTTTTTTTCAAAAAATGTAGAATGTACGCCAATTAGCGAATGCGCTGTATGTAGTTCTGAACATTACATGTACATACTCCTCGGTAGTCATTCGTCAGCCATATTGTTATGAAGCAATGAGACATATCTAGGAATAAAACCGTTTATATACTGTAAAAAGAATAAAGCAGTACCAAACATGATATGCACAAGGTAACTTTCCTTCTACAGTTGGGGACGCTGCTTGCCGTCAGAGAATGAAGAGGGTACAGCTCTTCAATTTCATCTTCATTTCATTGAAATATATTCAGAAGTTTCGGAGATATAGCCTTAAGTATACAGTAGTTATGTAGAATGCACAACAATATAATATATATAAAAAATGACATATGTTATATTGTTGAGATGTTGCCGAACAACATATATATACCAATTAGTTGATTCTAGAAGAAAAGTGAAGAAATTCGTGTTTGAAGACATACTTTTTCTACTTACGATGAGTGTCACGTGGTTTCATCAAGACTGCAAGGGTTATATTGCTTCATGTATAACAACAGGTACTATCTTCATGTTTTAAAATTTTTTGTTGTAATGTGTAGATTTTCTTACCATTTTATCATGTTTGGAATTCTTAGGTAGTATATTTGGTTGTTGTATGGAAAACATATACAGGGTGATGCAAAATTCAAACCCATAGTATAAAAATTTTATTTGTTTTTCAAAAAATGAAGAAAGTGCGCCAATTAGCGAATGCTCTGTATGTAGTTCTGAACGGTACATGTCCTTATTCCTCGGTTGTCATTGGTCAGCCATATTGTTATGAGGCAATGAGACATATCATGGAATAAAATCGTTTATATAGTGTAAAATGAATAAAAGGGTATCAAACATGATATACACAAGATAACTTTCCTTCTACAGTAGGGGGCGCTGCTTGCAGTCAGAATATGAAGAGGGTACAGCTCTTCAATTTGAGCTTCATTTCATTAAAATATATTGAGAAGTTTCGGAGATATAGCCTTAAGTATACAGTAGTTAGGAAGAATGCACAACAATACAATATATATAAAAAATGACATATGTTATATTGTTGAGATGTTGCCTAACAACATATATATACCAATTAGTTGAGTTTAGAAGAAAAGTGAAGAAATTCGTGTTTGAAGACATACTTTTTTTACTTAGGATGAGTGTCACGTGGTCCCATCAAGACTGCAAGGGTTATATTACTTCATGTATAACAATAGATACTATATTCTTTTTTTTAATTTTTTGTTGTAATGTATAGATTTTCATACCATTTTATCATGTCTGCAACTCTTAGGTAGTATATTTAGTTGTTGTATGGAAAACATATACAGGGTGATCCAAAATTCAAACCCGTAGTATAAAAATTATTATTTGTTTTTTAAAAAAATGAACACAATGCGCCAATTAGCGAATGCGCTGTTTGTAGATCTGAACGGTACATGTACTTATTCCTCGGTTGTCATTCGTCAGCCATATTGTTATGAGGCAATAAGACATATCATGGAATAAAACCGTTTATAAACTGTAAAATGAATAAAACAGTACCAAAAATGATATGCACAAGATAACTTTGCGTCTACGGAAGGAAACGGTGCTTGCAGTCAGAATATGAAGAGATTACACCTGTACAATTTGAGCTTCATTTCATTAAAATATATTGAGAAGTTTCGGAGATATAGCCTTAAGTATACAGTAGTTAGGAAGAATGCACAACAATACAATATATATAAAAAATGACATATGTTATATTGTTGAGATGTTGCCTAACAATATATATATACAAATTAGTTGAGTCTAGAAGAAAAGTGAAGAAATTCGTGTTTGAAGACATACTTTTTTTACTTAGGATGAGTGTCACGTGGTCCCATCAAGACTGCAAGGGTTATATTGCTTCATGTATAACAATAGATACTATATTCTTTTTTTTTAATTTTTTGTTGTAATGTATAGATTTTCATACCATTTTATCATGTCTGCAACTCTTAGGTAGTATATTTAGTTGTTGTATGGAAAACATATACAGGGTGATGCAAGATTCAAACCCGTAGTATAAAAATTATTATTTGTTTTTCAAAAAATGAACACAATGCGCCAATTAGCGAATGCACTGTTTGTAGATCTGATCGGTACATGTACTTATTCCTCGGTTGTCATTCGTCAGCCATATTGTTATGAGGCAATAAGACATATCATGGAATAAAACCGTTTATAAACTGTAAAATGAATAAAACAGTACCAAACATGATATGCACAAGATAACTTTGCGTCTACGGAAGGAAACGGTGCTTGCAGTCAGAATATGAAGAGATTACACCTGTTCAATTTGAGCTTCATTTCATTAAAATATATTGAGAAGTTTCGGAGATATAGCCTTAAGTATACAGTAGTTAGGAAGAATGCACAACAATACAATATATATAAAAAATGACATATGTTATATTGTTGAGATGTTGCCTAACAACATATATATACCAATTAGTTGAGTCTAGAAGACAAGTGGATAAATTCGTGTTTGAAGACATACTTTTTCTACTTAGGATGAGTGTCACGTGGTCTCATCAAGACTGCAAGGGTTATATTGCTTCATGTATAACAACAGGTACTATCTTCATTTTTTAAAATTTTTTGTTGTAATGTGTAGACTTTCGTACCATTTTATAATCTTTGCAATTCTTGGATAGTATATTTGGTTGTTGTTTGGAAAATATATACAGGGTGATGCAAAATTCAAACCCATACTATAAAAATTTTTTTTTTCAAAAAATGTAGAATGTACGCTAATTAGCGAATGCGCTGTAAGTAGTTCTGAACGGTACATGTACATACTCTTCGTAGTCATTCGTCAGCCATATTGTTATGAAGCAATGAGACATATCATGGAATAAAACCGTTTATATAGTGCAAAATGAATAAAACAATACCAAACATGATATGCACAAGATAACTTTCCTTCTACAGTAGGAAACGGTGCTTGCAGTCAGAATATGAAGAGGTTACAGTTCTTCAATTTGAGCTTCATTTCATTAATATATATTCAGAAGTTTCGGAGATATAGCCTTAAATATACAGTAGTTAGGAAGAATCCACAACAATATAATATATATAAAAATGACATATGTTATATTGTTGAGATGTTGCCTAACAACATATATATACAAATTAGTTGAGTCTAGAAGAAAAGTGAATAAATTCGTGTTTGAAGACATACTTTTTTTACTTAGGATGAGTGTCACGTGGTCCCATCAAGACTGCAAGGGTCATATTGCTTCATGTATAACAATAGATACTATATTCTTTTTTTTTAATTTTTTGTTGTAATGTATAGATTTTCATACCATTTTATCATGTCTGCAACTCTTAGGTAGTATATTTAGTTGTTGTATGGAAAACATATACAGGGTGATGCAAAATTCAAACCCGTAGTATAAAAATTATTATTTGTTTTTCAAAAAATGAACACAATGCGCCAATTAGCGAATGCGCTGTTTGTAGATCTGAACGGTACATGTACTTATTCCTCGGTTGTCATTCGTCAGCCATATTGTTATGAGGCAATAAGACATATCATGGAATAAAACCGTTTATATAGTGTAAAGTGAATAAAACAGTACCAAACATGATATGCACAAGATAACTTTGCGTCTACGGAAGGAAACGGTGCTTGCAGTCAGAATATGAAGAGATTACACCTGTTCAATTTGAGCTTCATTTCATTAAAATATATTGAGAAGTTTCGGAGATATAGCCTTAAGTATACAGTAGTTAGGAAGAATGCACAACAATACAATATATATAAAAAATGACATATGTTATATTGTTGAGATGTTGCCTAACAACATATATATACCAATTAGTTGAGTCTAGAAGACAAGTGGATAAATTCGTGTTTGAAGACATACTTTTTCTACTTAGGATGTCACGTGGTCTCATCAAGACTGCAAGGGTTATATTGCTTCATGTATAACAACAGGTACTATCTTCATTTTTTAAAATTTTTTGTTGTAATGTGTAGACTTTCGTACCATTTTATAATCTTTGCAATTCTTGGATAGTATATTTGGTTGTTGTTTGGAAAATATATACAGGGTGATGCAAAATTCAAACCCATACTACAAAATTTTTTTTTTCAAAAAATGTAGAATGTACGCTAATTAGCGAATGCGCTGTAAGTAGTTCTGAACGGTACATGTACATACTCTTCGTAGTCATTCGTCAGCCATATTGTTATGAAGCAATGAGACATATCATGGAATAAAACCGTTTATATAGTGCAAAATGAATAAAACAATACCAAACATGATATGCACAAGATAACTTTCCTTCTACAGTAGGAAACGGTGCTTGCAGTCAGAATATGAAGAGGTTACAGTTCTTCAATTTGAGCTTCATTTCATTAATATATATTCAGAAGTTTCGGAGATATAGAATTAAATATACAGTAGTTAGGAAGAATGCGGAACAATATAATATATATAAAAAATGACATATGTTATATTGTTGAGATGTTGCCTATCAACATATATATACCAATTAGTTGAGTTTAGAAGAAAAGTGAAGAAATTCGTGTTTGAAGACATACTTTTTCCACTTAGGATGAGTGCCACGTGGTCTCATCAAGACTGCAATGGTTATATTGCTTCATGTATAACAACAGGTACTATATTCTTTTATAAAAAATTATTGTTGTAATGTATAGATTTTCTTACCATTTTATCATGTTTGCAACTCTTAGGTAATATATTTGGTTGTTGTATGGAAAACATATACAGGGTGATGCAAAATTCAAACCCATACTATAAAAATTTTTTTTCAAAAAATGTAGAATGTACGCCAATTAGCGAATGCGCTGTATGTAGTTCTGAACATTACATGTACATACTCCTCGGTAGTCATTCGTCAGCCATATTGTTATGAAGCAATGAGACATATCTAGGAATAAAACCGTTTATATACTGTAAAAAGAATAAAGCAGTACCAAACATGATATGCACAAGGTAACTTTCCTTCTACAGTTGGGGACGCTGCTTGCCGTCAGAGAATGAAGAGGGTACAGCTCTTCAATTTCATCTTCATTTCATTGAAATATATTCAGAAGTTTCGGAGATATAGCCTTAAGTATACAGTAGTTATGTAGAATGCACAACAATATAATATATATAAAAAATGACATATGTTATATTGTTGAGATGTTGCCGAACAACATATATATACCAATTAGTTGAGTCTAGAAGAAAAGTGAAGAAATTCGTGTTTGAAGACATACTTTTTCTACTTACGATGAGTGTCACGTGGTTTCATCAAGACTGCAAGGGTTATATTGCTTCATGTATAACAACAGGTACTATCTTCATTTTTTAAAATTTTTTGTTGTAATGTGTAGATTTTCTTACCATTTTATCATGTTTGCAATTCTTAGGTAGTATATTTGGTTGTTGTATGGAAAACATATACAGGGTGATGCAAAATTCAAACCCATAGTATAAAAATTTTATTTGTTTTTCAAAAAATGAAGAAAGTGCGCCAATTAGCGAATGCGCTGTATGTAGTTCTGAACGGTACATGTCCTTATTCCTCGGTTGTCATTGGTCAGCCATATTGTTATGAGGCAATGAGACATATCATGGAATAAAATCGTTTATATAGTGTAAAATGAATAAAAGAGTACCAAACATGATATGCACAAGATAACTTTCCTTCTACAGTAGGGGGCGCTGCTTGCAGTCAGAATATGAAGAGGGTATAGATCTTCAATCTGAGCTTTATTACATTAAAATATATTCAGAAGTTTCGGAGATATAGCCTTAAATATACAGTAGTTAGGAAGAATGCACAACAATATAATATATATAAAAATGACATATGTTATATTGTTGAGATGTTGCCTAACAACATATATATACCAATTAGTTGAGTTTAGAAGAAAAGTGAAGAAATTCGTGTTTGAAGACATACTTTTTCTACTTAGGATGAGTGTCACGTGGTCTCATCAAGACTGCAAGGGTTATATTGCTTCATGTATAACAACAGGTACTATCTTTATTTTTTAAAATTTTTTGTTGTAATGTGTAGATTTTCTTACCATTTTATCATGTTTGCAATTCTTAGGTAGTATATTTGGTTGTTGTATGGAAAACATATACAGGGTGATGCAAAATTCAAACCCATAGTATAAAAATTTTATTTGTTTTTCAAAAAATGAAGAAAGTGCGCCAATTAGCGAATGCGCTGTATGTAGTTCTGAACGGTACATGTCCTTATTCCTCGGTTGTCATTGGTCAGCCATATTGTTATGAGGCAATGAGACATATCATGGAATAAAATCGTTTATATAGTGTAAAATGAATAAAAGAGTACCAAACATGATATGCACAAGATAACTTTCCTTCTACAGTAGGGGGCGCTGCTTGCAGTCAGAATATGAAGAGGGTACAGCTCTTCAATCTGAGGTTTATTACATTAAAATATATTCAGAAGTTTCGGAGATATAGCCTTAAATATACAGTAGTTAGGAAGAATGCACAACAATATAATATATATAAAAATGACATATGTTATATTGTTGAGATGTTGCCTAACAACATATATATACCAATTAGTTGAGTTTAAAAGAAAAGTGAAGAAATTCGTGTTTGAAGACATACTTTTTCTACTTAGGATGAGTGTCACGTGGTCTCATCAAGACTGCAAGGGTTATATTGCTTCATGTATAACAACAGGTACTATCTTCATTTTTTAAAATTTTTTGTTGTAATGTGTAGATTTTCTTACCATTTTATCATGTTTGCAATTCTTAGGTAGTATATTTGGTTGTTGTATGGAAAACATATACAGGGTGATGCAAAATTCAAACCCATAGTATAAAAAATTTATTTGTTTTTCAAAAAATGAAGAAAGTGCGCCAATTAGCGAATGCGCTGTATGTAGTTCTGAACGGTACATGTCCTTATTCCTCGGTTGTCATTGGTCAGCCATATTGTTATGAGGCAATGAGACATATCATGGAATAAAATCGTTTATATAGTGTAAAATGAATAAAAGAGTACCAAACATGATATGCACAAGATAACTTTCCTTCTACAGTAGGGGGCGCTGCTTGCAGTCAGAATATGAAGAGGGTACAGCTCTTCAATTTGAGCTTTATTTCATTAAAATATATTCAGATGTTTCGGAGATATAGCCTTAAATATACAGTAGTTAGGAAGAATGCACAACAATATAATATATATAAAAATGACATATGTTATATTGTTGAGATGTTGCCTAACAACAGATATATACCAATTAGTTGAGTTTAGAAGAAAAGTGAAGAAATTCGTGTTTGAAGACATACTTTTTCTACTTAGGATGAGTGTCACGTGGTCTCATCAAGACTGCAAGGGTTATATTGCTTCATGTATAACAACAGGTACTATCTTCATTTTTTAAAATTTTTTGTTGTAATGTGTAGATTTTCTTACCATTTTATCATGTTTGCAATTCTTAGGTAGTATATTTGGTTGTTGTATGGAAAACATATACAGGGTGATGCAAAATTCAAACCCATAGTATAAAAATTTTATTTGTTTTTCAAAAAATGAAGAAAGTACGCCAATTAGCGAATGCTCTGTATGTAGTTCTGAACGGTACATGTCCTTATTCCTCGGTTGTCATTGGTCAGCCATATTGTTATGAGGCAATGAGACATATCATGGAATAAAATCGTTTATATAGTGTAAAATGAATAAAAGGGTATCAAACATGATATACACAAGATAACTTTCCTTCTACAGTAGGGGGCGCTGCTTGCAGTCAGAATATGAAGAGGGTACAGCTCTTCCAGTTGAGCTTTATTACATTAAAATATATTCAGAAGTTTCGGAGATATAGCCTTAAATATACAGTAGTTAGGAAGAATCCACAACAATATAATATATAAAAAAATGACATATGTTATATTGTTGAGATGTTGCCTAACAACATATATATACAAATTAGTTGAGTCTAGAAGAAAAGTGAAGAAATTCGTGTTTGAAGACATACTTTTTTTACTTAGGATGAGTGTCACGTGGTCCCATCAAGACTGCAAGGGTTATATTACTTCATGTATAACAATAGATACTATATTCTTTTTTTTTATTTTTTGTTGTAATGTATAGATTTTCATACCATTTTATCATGTCTGCAACTCTTAGGTAGTATATTTAGTTGTTGTATGGAAAACATATACAGGGTGATGCAAAATTCAAACCCGTAGTATAAAAATTATTATTTGTTTTTCAAAAAATGAACACAATGCGCCAATTAGCGAATGCGCTGTTTGTAGATCTGAACGGTACATGTACTTATTCCTCGGTTGTCATTCGTCAGCCATATTGTTATGAGGCAATAAGACATATCATGGAATAAAACCGTTTATAAACTGTAAAATGAATAAAACAGTACCAAACATGATATGCACAAGATAACTTTGCGTCTACGGAAGGAAACGGTGCTTGCAGTCAGAATATGAAGAGATTACACCTGTTCAATTTGAGCTTCATTTCATTAAAATATATTGAGAAGTTTCGGAGATATAGCCTTAAGTATACAGTAGTTAGGAAGAATGCACAACAATACAATATATATAAAAAATGACATATGTTATATTGTTGAGATGTTGCCTAACAATATATATATACAAATTAGTTGAGTCTAGAAGAAAAGTGAAGAAATTCGTGTTTGAAGACATACTTTTTTTACTTAGGATGAGTGTCACGTGGTCCCATCAAGACTGCAAGGGTTATATTGCTTCATGTATAACAATAGATACTATATTCTTTTTTTTTAATTTTTTGTTGTAATGTATAGATTTTCATACCATTTTATCATGTCTGCAACTCTTAGGTAGTATATTTAGTTGTTGTATGGAAAACATATACAGGGTGATGCAAAATTCAAACCCGTAGTATAAAAATTATTATTTGTTTTTCAAAAAATGAACACAATGCGCCAATTAGCGAATGCACTGTTTGTAGATCTGATCGGTACATGTACTTATTCCTCGGTTGTCATTCGTCAGCCATATTGTTATGAGGCAATAAGACATATCATGGAATAAAACCGTTTATAAACTGTAAAATGAATAAAACAGTACCAAACATGATATGCACAAGATAACTTTGCGTCTACGGAAGGAAACGGTGCTTGCAGTCAGAATATGAAGAGATTACACCTGTTCAATTTGAGCTTCATTTCATTAAAATATATTGAGAAGTTTCGGAGATATAGCCTTAAGTATACAGTAGTTAGGAAGAATGCACAACAATACAATATATATAAAAAATGACATATGTTATATTGTTGAGATGTTGCCTAACAACATATATATACCAATTAGTTGAGTCTAGAAGACAAGTGGATAAATTCGTGTTTGAAGACATACTTTTTCTACTTAGGATGAGTGTCACGTGGTCTCATCAAGACTGCAAGGGTTATATTGCTTCATGTATAACAACAGGTACTATCTTCATTTTTTAAAATTTTTTGTTGTAATGTGTAGACTTTCGTACCATTTTATAATGTTTGCAATTCTTGGATAGTATATTTGGTTGTTGTTTGGAAAATATATACAGGGTGATGCAAAATTCAAACCCATACTACAAAAATTTTTTTTTCAAAAAATGTAGAATGTACGCTAATTAGCGAATGCGCTGTAAGTAGTTCTGAACGGTACATGTACATACTCTTCGTAGTCATTCGTCAGCCATATTGTTATGAAGCAATGAGACATATCATGGAATAAAACCGTTTATATAGTGCAAAATGAATAAAACAATACCAAACATGATATGCACAAGATAACTTTACTTCTACAGTAGGAAACGGTGCTTGCAGTCAGAATATGAAGAGGTTACAGTTCTTCAATTTGAGCTTCATTTCATTAATATATATTCAGAAGTTTCGGAGATATAGAATTAAATATACAGTAGTTAGGAAGAATGCGGAACAATATAATATATATAAAAAATGACATATGTTATATTGTTGAGATGTTGCCTATCAACATATATATACCAATTAGTTGAGTTTAGAAGAAAAGTGAAGAAATTCGTGTTTGAAGACATACTTTTTCCACTTAGGATGAGTGCCACGTGGTCTCATCAAGACTGCAATGGTTATATTGCTTCATGTATAACAACAGGTACTATATTCTTTTATAAAAAATTATTGTTGTAATGTATAGATTTTCTTACCATTTTATCATGTTTGCAACTCTTAGGTAATATATTTGGTTGTTGTATGGAAAACATATACAGGGTGATGCAAAATTCAAACCCATACTATAAAAATTTTTTTTCAAAAAATGTAGAATGTACGCCAATTAGCGAATGCGCTGTATGTAGTTCTGAACATTACATGTACATACTCCTCGGTAGTCATTCGTCAGCCATATTGTTATGAAGCAATGAGACATATCTAGGAATAAAATCGTTTATATACTGTAAAAAGAATAAAGCAGTACCAAACATGATATGCACAAGGTAACTTTCCTTCTACAGTTGGGGACGCTGCTTGCCGTCAGAGAATGAAGAGGGTACAGCTCTTCAATTTCATCTTCATTTCATTGAAATATATTCAGAAGTTTCGGAGATATAGCCTTAAGTATACAGTAGTTATGTAGAATGCACAACAATATAATATATATAAAAAATGACATATGTTATATTGTTGAGATGTTGCCGAACAACATATATATACCAATTAGTTGAGTCTAGAAGAAAAGTGAAGAAATTCGTGTTTGAAGACATACTTTTTCTACTTAGGATGAGTGTCACGTGGTCTCATCAAGACTGCAAGGGTTATATTGCTTCATGTATAACAACAGGTACTATCTTCATTTTTTAAAATTTTTTGTTGTAATGTGTAGATTTTCTTACCATTTTATCATGTTTGCAATTCTTAGGTAGTATATTTGGTTGTTGTATGGAAAACATATACAGGGTGATGCAAAATTCAAACCCATAGTATAAAAATTTTATTTGTTTTTCAAAAAATGAAGAAAGTACGCCAATTAGCGAATGCTCTGTATGTAGTTCTGAACGGTACATGTCCTTATTCCTCGGTTGTCATTGGTCAGCCATATTGTTATGAGGCAATGAGACATATCATGGAATAAAATCGTTTATATAGTGTAAAATGAATAAAAGGGTATCAAACATGATATACACAAGATAACTTTCCTTCTACAGTAGGGGGCGCTGCTTGCAGTCAGAATATGAAGAGGGTACAGCTCTTCCAGTTGAGCTTTATTACATTAAAATATATTCAGAAGTTTCGGAGATATAGCCTTAAATATACAGTAGTTAGGAAGAATCCACAACAATATAATATATAAAAAAATGACATATGTTATATTGTTGAGATGTTGCCTAACAACATATATATACAAATTAGTTGAGTCTAGAAGAAAAGTGAAGAAATTCGTGTTTGAAGACATACTTTTTTTACTTAGGATGAGTGTCACGTGGTCCCATCAAGACTGCAAGGGTTATATTACTTCATGTATAACAATAGATACTATATTCTTTTTTTTTATTTTTTTGTTGTAATGTATAGATTTTCATACCATTTTATCATGTCTGCAACTCTTAGGTAGTATATTTAGTTGTTGTATGGAAAACATATACAGGGTGATGCAAAATTCAAACCCGTAGTATAAAAATTATTATTTGTTTTTCAAAAAATGAACACAATGCGCCAATTAGCGAATGCGCTGTTTGTAGATCTGAACGGTACATGTACTTATTCCTCGGTTGTCATTCGTCAGCCATATTGTTATGAGGCAATAAGACATATCATGGAATAAAACCGTTTATAAACTGTAAAATGAATAAAACAGTACCAAACATGATATGCACAAGATAACTTTGCGTCTACGGAAGGAAACGGTGCTTGCAGTCAGAATATGAAGAGATTACACCTGTTCAATTTGAGCTTCATTTCATTAAAATATATTGAGAAGTTTCGGAGATATAGCCTTAAGTATACAGTAGTTAGGAAGAATGCACAACAATACAATATATATAAAAAATGACATATGTTATATTGTTGAGATGTTGCCTAACAATATATATATACAAATTAGTTGAGTCTAGAAGAAAAGTGAAGAAATTCGTGTTTGAAGACATACTTTTTTTACTTAGGATGAGTGTCACGTGGTCCCATCAAGACTGCAAGGGTTATATTGCTTCATGTATAACAATAGATACTATATTCTTTTTTTTTAATTTTTTGTTGTAATGTATAGATTTTCATACCATTTTATCATGTCTGCAACTCTTAGGTAGTATATTTAGTTGTTGTATGGAAAACATATACAGGGTGATGCAAAATTCAAACCCGTAGTATAAAAATTATTATTTGTTTTTCAAAAAATGAACACAATGCGCCAATTAGCGAATGCACTGTTTGTAGATCTGATCGGTACATGTACTTATTCCTCGGTTGTCATTCGTCAGCCATATTGTTATGAGGCAATAAGACATATCATGGAATAAAACCGTTTATAAACTGTAAAATGAATAAAACAGTACCAAACATGATATGCACAAGATAACTTTGCGTCTACGGAAGGAAACGGTGCTTGCAGTCAGAATATGAAGAGATTACACCTGTTCAATTTGAGCTTCATTTCATTAAAATATATTGAGAAGTTTCGGAGATATAGCCTTAAGTATACAGTAGTTAGGAAGAATGCACAACAATACAATATATATAAAAAATGACATATGTTATATTGTTGAGATGTTGCCTAACAACATATATATACCAATTAGTTGAGTCTAGAAGACAAGTGGATAAATTCGTGTTTGAAGACATACTTTTTCTACTTAGGATGAGTGTCACGTGGTCTCATCAAGACTGCAAGGGTTATATTGCTTCATGTATAACAACAGGTACTATCTTCATTTTTTAAATTTTTTTGTTGTAATGTGTAGACTTTCGTACCATTTTATAATGTTTGCAATTCTTGGATAGTATATTTGGTTGTTGTTTGGAAAATATATACAGGGTGATGCAAAATTCAAACCCATACTACAAAAATTTTTTTTTCAAAAAATGTAGAATGTACGCTAATTAGCGAATGCGCTGTAAGTAGTTCTGAACGGTACATGTACATACTCTTCGTAGTCATTCGTCAGCCATATTGTTATGAAGCAATGAGACATATCATGGAATAAAACCGTTTATATAGTGCAAAATGAATAAAACAATACCAAACATGATATGCACAAGATAACTTTACTTCTACAGTAGGAAACGGTGCTTGCAGTCAGAATATGAAGAGGTTACAGTTCTTCAATTTGAGCTTCATTTCATTAATATATATTCAGAAGTTTCGGAGATATAGAATTAAATATACAGTAGTTAGGAAGAATGCGGAACAATATAATATATATAAAAAATGACATATGTTATATTGTTGAGATGTTGCCTATCAACATATATATACCAATTAGTTGAGTTTAGAAGAAAAGTGAAGAAATTCGTGTTTGAAGACATACTTTTTCCACTTAGGATGAGTGCCACGTGGTCTCATCAAGACTGCAATGGTTATATTGCTTCATGTATAACAACAGGTACTATATTCTTTTATAAAAAATTATTGTTGTAATGTATAGATTTTCTTACCATTTTATCATGTTTGCAACTCTTAGGTAATATATTTGGTTGTTGTATGGAAAACATATACAGGGTGATGCAAAATTCAAACCCATACTATAAAAATTTTTTTTCAAAAAATGTAGAATGTACGCCAATTAGCGAATGCGCTGTATGTAGTTCTGAACATTACATGTACATACTCCTCGGTAGTCATTCGTCAGCCATATTGTTATGAAGCAATGAGACATATCTAGGAATAAAACCGTTTATATACTGTAAAAAGAATAAAGCAGTACCAAACATGATATGCACAAGGTAACTTTCCTTCTACAGTTGGGGACGCTGCTTGCCGTCAGAGAATGAAGAGGGTACAGCTCTTCAATTTCATCTTCATTTCATTGAAATATATTCAGAAGTTTCGGAGATATAGCCTTAAGTATACAGTAGTTATGTAGAATGCACAACAATATAATATATATAAAAAATGACATATGTTATATTGTTGAGATGTTGCCGAACAACATATATATACCAATTAGTTGAGTCTAGAAGAAAAGTGAAGAAATTCGTGTTTGAAGACATACTTTTTCTACTTACGATGAGTGTCACGTGGTTTCATCAAGACTGCAAGGGTTATATTGCTTCATGTATAACAACAGGTACTATCTTCATTTTTTAAAATTTTTTGTTGTAATGTGTAGATTTTCTTACCATTTTATCATGTTTGCAATTCTTAGGTAGTATATTTGGTTGTTGTATGGAAAACATATACAGGGTGATGCAAAATTCAAACCCATAGTATAAAAATTTTATTTGTTTTTCAAAAAATGAAGAAAGTGCGCCAATTAGCGAATGCGCTGTATGTAGTTCTGAACGGTACATGTCCTTATTCCTCGGTTGTCATTGGTCAGCCATATTGTTATGAGGCAATGAGACATATCATGGAATAAAATCGTTTATATAGTGTAAAATGAATAAAAGAGTACCAAACATGATATGCACAAGATAACTTTCCTTCTACAGTAGGGGGCGCTGCTTGCAGTCAGAATATGAAGAGGGTACAGCTCTTCAATTTGAGCTTTATTACATTAAAATATATTCAGAAGTTTCAGAGATATAGCCTTAAATATACAGTAGTTAGGAAGAATGCACAACAATATAATATATATAAAAATGACATATGTTATATTGTTGAGATGTTGCCTAACAACATATATATACCAATTAGTTGAGTTTAGAAGAAAAGTGAAGAAATTCGTGTTTGAAGACATACTTTTTCTACTTAGGATGAGTGTCACGTGGTCTCATCAAGACTGCAAGGGTTATATTGCTTCTTGTATAACAACAGGTACTATCTTCATTTTTTAAAATTTTTTGTTGTAATGTGTAGATTTTCTTAGCATTTTATCATGTTTGCAATTCTTAGGTAGTATATTTGGTTGTTGTATGGAAAACATATACAGGGTGATGCAAAATTCAAACTCATAGTATAAAAATTTTATTTGTTTTTCAAAAAATGAAGAAAGTGCGCCAATTAGCGAATGCGCTGTATGTAGTTCTGAACGGTACATGTCCTTATTCCTCGGTTGTCATTGGTCAGCCATATTGTTATGAGGCAATGAGACATATCATGGAATAAAATCGTTTATATAGTGTAAAATGAATAAAAGAGTACCAAACATGATATGCACAAGATAACTTTCCTTCTACAGTAGGGGGCGCTGCTTGCAGTCAGAATATGAAGAGGGTACAGCTCTTCAATTTGAGCTTTATTACATTAAAATATATTCAGAAGTTTCGGAGATATAGCCTTAAATATACAGTAGTTAGGAAGAATGCACAACAATATAATATATATAAAAATGACATATGTTATATTGTTGAGATGTTGCCTAACAACAGATATATACCAATTAGTTGAGTTTAGAAGAAAAGTGAAGAAATTCGTGTTTGAAGACATACTTTTTCTACTTAGGATGAGTGTCACGTGGTCTCATCAAGACTGCAAGGGTTATATTGCTTCATGTATAACAACAGGTACTGTCTTCATTTTTTAAAATTTTTTGTTGTAATGTGTAGATTTTCTTACCATTTTATCATGTTTGCAATTCTTAGGTAGTATATTTGGTTGTTGTATGGAAAACATATACAGGGTGATGCAAAATTCAAACCCATAGTATAAAAATTTTATTTGTTTTTCAAAAAATGAAGAAAGTGCGCCAATTAGCGAATGCGCTGTGTGTAGTTCTGAACGGTACATGTCCTTATTCCTCGGTTGTCATTGGTCAGCCATATTGTTATGAGGCAATGAGACATATCATGGAATAAAATCGTTTATATAGTGTAAAATGAATAAAGCAGTACCAAACATTATATGCACAAGATAACTTTCGTTCTACAGTAGGGGGCGATGCTTGCAGTCAGAATATGAAGAGGGTACAGCTGTTCAATTTGAGCTTTATTTCATTAAAATATATTCAGAAGTTTCGGAGATATAGCCTTAAATATACAGTAGTTAGGAAGAATGCACAACAATATAATATATATAAAAATGACGTATGTTATATTGTTGAGATGTTGCCTAACAACATATATATACCAATTAGTTGAGTTTAGAAGAAAAGTGAAGAAATTCGTGTTTGAAGACATACTTTTTCTACTTAGGATGAGTGTCACGTGGTCTCATCAAGACTGCAAGGGTTATATTGCTTCATGTATAACAACAGGTACTATCTTCATTTTTTAAAATTTTTTGTTGTAATGTGTAGATTTTCTTAGCATTTTATCATGTTTGCAATTCTTAGGTAGTATATTTGGTTGTTGTATGGAAAACATATACAGGGTGATGCAAAATTCAAACCCATAGTATAAAAATTTTATTTGTTTTTCAAAAAATGAAGAAAGTGCGCCAATTAGCGAATGCGCTGTATGTAGTTCTGAACGGTACATGTCCTTATTCCTCGGTTGTCATTGGTCAGCCATATTGTTATGAGGCAATGAGACATATCATGGAATAAAATCGTTTATATAGTGTAAAATGAATAAAAGAGTACCAAACATGATATGCACAAGATAACTTTCCTTCTACAGTAGGGGGCGCTGCTTGCAGTCAGAATATGAAGAGGGTACAGCTCTTCAATTTGAGCTTTATTACATTAAAATATATTCAGAAGTTTCGGAGATATAGCATTAAATATACAGTAGTTAGGAAGAATGCACAACAATATAATATATAAAAAAATGACATATGTTATATTGTTGAGATGTTGCCTAACAACAGATATATACCAATTAGTTGAGTTTAGAAGAAAAGTGAAGAAATTCGTGTTTGAAGACATACTTTTTCTACTTAGGATGAGTGTCACGTGGTCTCATCAAGACTGCAAGGGTTATATTGCTTCATGTATAACAACAGGTACTGTCTTCATTTTTTAAAATTTTTTGTTGTAATGTGTAGATTTTCTTACCATTTTATCATGTTTGCAATTCTTAGGTAGTATATTTGGTTGTTGTATGGAAAACCTATACAGGGTGATGCAAAATTCAAACCCATAGTATAAAAATTTTATTTGTTTTTCAAAAAATGAAGAAAGTGCGCCAATTAGCGAATGCGCTGTGTGTAGTTCTGAACGGTACATGTCCTTATTCCTCGGTTGTCATTGGTCAGCCATATTGTTATGAGGCAATGAGACATATCATGGAATAAAACCGTTTATAAACTGTAAAATGAATAAAACAGTACCAAACATGATATGCACAAGATAACTTTGCGTCTACGGAAGGAAACGGTGCTTGCAGTCAGAATATGAAGAGATTACACCTGTTCAATTTGAGCTTCATTTCATTAAAATATATTGAGAAGTTTCGGAGATATAGCCTTAAGTATACAGTAGTTAGGAAGAATGCACAACAATACAATATATATAAAAAATGACATATGTTATATTGTTGAGATGTTGCCTAACAATATATATATACAAATTAGTTGAGTCTAGAAGAAAAGTGAAGAAATTCGTGTTTGAAGACATACTTTTTTTACTTAGGATGAGTGTCACGTGGTCCCATCAAGACTGCAAGGGTTATATTGCTTCATGTATAACAATAGATACTATATTCTTTTTTTTTAATTTTTTGTTGTAATGTATAGATTTTCATACCATTTTATCATGTCTGCAACTCTTAGGTAGTATATTTAGTTGTTGTATGGAAAACATATACAGGGTGATGCAAGATTCAAACCCATAGTATAAAAATTATTATTTGTTTTTCAAAAAATGAACACAATGCGCCAATTAGCGAATGCACTGTTTGTAGATCTGATCGGTACATGTACTTATTCCTCGGTTGTCATTCGTCAGCCATATTGTTATGAGGCAATAAGACATATCATGGAATAAAACCGTTTATAAACTGTAAAATGAATAAAACAGTACCAAACATGATATGCACAAGATAACTTTGCGTCTACGGAAGGAAACGGTGCTTGCAGTCAGAATATGAAGAGATTACACCTGTTCAATTTGAGCTTCATTTCATTAAAATATATTGAGAAGTTTCGGAGATATAGCCTTAAGTATACAGTAGTTAGGAAGAATGCACAACAATACAATATATATAAAAAATGACATATGTTATATTGTTGAGATGTTGCCTAACAACATATATATACCAATTAGTTGAGTCTAGAAGACAAGTGGATAAATTCGTGTTTGAAGACATACTTTTTCTACTTAGGATGAGTGTCACGTGGTCTCATCAAGACTGCAAGGGTTATATTGCTTCATGTATAACAACAGGTACTATCTTCATTTTTTAAAATTTTTTGTTGTAATGTGTAGACTTTCGTACCATTTTATAATGTTTGCAATTCTTGGATAGTATATTTGGTTGTTGTTTGGAAAATATATACAGGGTGATGCAAAATTCAAACCCATACTACAAAAATTTTTTTTTCAAAAAATGTAGAATGTACGCTAATTAGCGAATGCGCTGTAAGTAGTTCTGAACGGTACATGTACATACTCTTCGTAGTCATTCGTCAGCCATATTGTTATGAAGCAATGAGACATATCATGGAATAAAACCGTTTATATAGTGCAAAATGAATAAAACAATACCAAACATGATATGCACAAGATAACTTTCCTTCTACAGTAGGAAACGGTGCTTGCAGTCAGAATATGAAGAGGTTACAGTTCTTCAATTTGAGCTTCATTTCATTAATATATATTCAGAAGTTTCGGAGATATAGAATTAAATATACAGTAGTTAGGAAGAATGCGGAACAATATAATATATATAAAAAATGACAAATGTTATATTGTTGAGATGTTGCCTATCAACATATATATACCAATTAGTTGAGTTTAGAAGAAAAGTGAAGAAATTCGTGTTTGAAGACATACTTTTTCCACTTAGGATGAGTGCCACGTGGTCTCATCAAGACTGCAATGGTTATATTGCTTCATGTATAACAACAGGTACTATATTCTTTTATAAAAAATTATTGTTGTAATGTATAGATTTTCTTACCATTTTATCATGTTTGCAACTCTTAGGTAATATATTTGGTTGTTGTATGGAAAACATATACAGGGTGATGCAAAATTCAAACCCATACTATAAAAATTTTTTTTCAAAAAATGTAGAATGTACGCCAATTAGCGAATGCGCTGTATGTAGTTCTGAACATTACATGTACATACTCCTCGGTAGTCATTCGTCAGCCATATTGTTATGAAGCAATGAGACATATCTAGGAATAAAACCGTTTATATACTGTAAAAAGAATAAAGCAGTACCAAACATGATATGCACAAGGTAACTTTCCTTCTACAGTTGGGGACGCTGCTTGCCGTCAGAGAATGAAGAGGGTACAGCTCTTCAATTTCATCTTCATTTCATTGAAATATATTCAGAAGTTTCGGAGATATAGCCTTAAGTATACAGTAGTTATGTAGAATGCACAACAATATAATATATATAAAAAATGACATATGTTATATTGTTGAGATGTTGCCGAACAACATATATATACCAATTAGTTGAGTCTAGAAGAAAAGTGAAGAAATTCGTGTTTGAAGACATACTTTTTCTACTTACGATGAGTGTCACGTGGTTTCATCAAGACTGCAAGGGTTATATTGCTTCATGTATAACAACAGGTACTATCTTCATTTTTTAAAATTTTTTGTTGTAATGTGTAGATTTTCTTACCATTTTATCATGTTTGCAATTCTTAGGTAGTATATTTGGTTGTTGTATGGAAAACATATACAGGGTGATGCAAAATTCAAACCCATAGTATAAAAATTTTATTTGTTTTTCAAAAAATGAAGAAAGTGCGCCAATTAGCGAATGCGCTGTATGTAGTTCTGAACGGTACATGTCCTTATTCCTCGGTTGTCATTGGTCAGCCATATTGTTATGAGGCAATGAGACATATCATGGAATAAAATCGTTTATATAGTGTAAAATGAATAAAAGAGTACCAAACATGATATGCACAAGATAACTTTCCTTCTACAGTAGGGGGCGCTGCTTGCAGTCAGAATATGAAGAGGGTACAGCTCTTCAATCTGAGCTTTATTACATTAAAATATATTCAGAAGTTTCGGAGATATAGCCTTAAATATACAGTAGTTAGGAAGAATGCACAACAATATAATATATATAAAAATGACATATGTTATATTGTTGAGATGTTGCCTAACAACATATATATACCAATTAGTTGAGTTTAGAAGAAAAGTGAAGAAATTCGTGTTTGAAGACATACTTTTTCTACTTAGGATGAGTGTCACGTGGTCTCATCAAGACTGCAAGGGTTATATTGCTTCATGTATAACAACAGGTACTATCTTCATTTTTTAAAATTTTTTGTTGTAATGTGTAGATTTTCTTACCATTTTATCATGTTTGCAATTCTTAGGTAGTATATTTGGTTGTTGTATGGAAAACATATACAGGGTGATGCAAAATTCAAACCCATAGTATAAAAATTTTATTTGTTTTTCAAAAAATGAAGAAAGTGCGCCAATTAGCGAATGCGCTGTGTGTAGTTCTGAACGGTACATGTCCTTATTCCTCGGTTGTCATTGGTCAGCCATATTGTTATGAGGCAATGAGACATATCATGGAATAAAATCGTTTATATAGTGTAAAATGAATAAAAGAGTACCAAACATGATATGCACAAGATAACTTTCCTTCTACAGTAGGGGGCGCTGCTTGCAGTCAGAATATGAAGAGGGTACAGCTCTTCAATTTGAGCTTTATTACATTAAAATATATTCAGAAGTTTCAGAGATATAGCCTTAAATATACAGTAGTTAGGAAGAATGCACAACAATATAATATATATAAAAATGACATATGTTATATTGTTGAGATGTTGCCTAACAACAGATATATACCAATTAGTTGAGTTTAGAAGAAAAGTGAAGAAATTCGTGTTTGAAGACATACTTTTTCTACTTAGGATGAGTGTCACGTGGTCTCATCAAGACTGCAAGGGTTATATTGCTTCATGTATAACAACAGGTACTATCTTCATTTTTTAAAATTTTTTGTTGTAATGTGTAGATTTTCTTACCATTTTATCATGTTTGCAATTCTTAGGTAGTATATTTGGTTGTTGTATGGAAAACATATACAGGGTGATGCAAAATTCAAACCCATAGTATAAAAATTTTATTTGTTTTTCAAAAAATGAAGAAAGTGCGCCAATTAGCGAATGCGCTGTATGTAGTTCTGAACGGTACATGTCCTTATTCCTCGGTTGTCATTGGTCAGCCATATTGTTATGAGGCAATGAGACATATCATGGAATAAAATCGTTTATATAGTGTAAAATGAATAAAAGAGTACCAAACATGATATGCACAAGATAACTTTCCTTCTACAGTAGGGGGCGCTGCTTGCAGTCAGAATATGAAGAGGGTACAGCTCTTCAATTTGAGCTTTATTACATTAAAATATATTCAGAAGTTTCGGAGATATAGCCTTAAATATACAGTAGTTAGGAAGAATGCACAACAATATAATATATATAAAAATGACATATGTTATATTGTTGAGATGTTGCCTAACAACATATATATACCAATTAGTTGAGTTTAGAAGAAAAGTGAAGAAATTCGTGTTTGAAGACATACTTTTTCTACTTAGGATGAGTGTCACGTGGTCTCATCAAGACTGCAAGGGTTATATTGCTTCATGTATAACAACAGGTACTATCTTCATTTTTTAAAATTTTTTGTTGTAATGTGTAGATTTTCTTACCATTTTATCATGTTTGCAATTCTTAGGTAGTATATTTGGTTGTTGTATGGAAAACATATATTCAGGGTGATGCAAAATTCAAACCCATAGTATAAAAATTTTATTTGTTTTTCAAAAAATGAAGAAAGTGCGCCAATTAGCGAATGCGCTGTATGTAGTTCTGAACGGTACATGTCCTTATTCCTCGGTTGTCATTGGTCAGCCATATTGTTATGAGGCAATGAGACATATCATGGAATAAAATCGTTTATATAGTGTAAAATGAATAAAAGAGTACCAAACATGATATGCACAAGATAACTTTCCTTCTACAGTAGGGGGCGCTGCTTGGAGTCAGAATATGAAGAGGGTACAGCTCTTCAATTTGAGCTTTATTACATTAAAATATATTCAGAAGTTTCGGAGATATAGCCTTAAATATACAGTAGTTAGGAAGAATGCACAACAATATAATATATATAAAAATGACATATGTTATATTGTTGAGATGTTGCCTAACAACAGATATATACCAATTAGTTGAGTTTAGAAGAAAAGTGAAGAAATTCGTGTTTGAAGACATACTTTTTCCACTTAGGATGAGTGCCACGTGGTCTCATCAAGACTGCAATGGTTATATTGCTTCATGTATAACAACAGGTACTATATTCTTTTATAAAAAATTATTGTTGTAATGTATAGATTTTCTTACCATTTTATCATGTTTGCAACTCTTAGGTAATATATTTGGTTGTTGTATGGAAAACATATACAGGGTGATGCAAAATTCAAACCCATACTATAAAAATTTTTTTTTAAAAAATGTAGAATGTACGCCAATTAGCGAATGCGCTGTATGTAGTTCTGAACATTACATGTACATACTCCTCGGTAGTCATTCGTCAGCCATATTGTTATGAAGCAATGAGACATATCTAGGAATAAAACCGTTTATATACTGTAAAAAGAATAAAGCAGTACCAAACATGATATGCACAAGGTAACTTTCCTTCTACAGTTGGGGACGCTGCTTGCCGTCAGAGAATGAAGAGGGTACAGCTTTTCAATTTCATCTTCATTTCATTGAAATATATTCAGAAGTTTCGGAGATATAGCCTTAAGTATACAGTAGTTATGTAGAATGCACAACAATATAATATATATAAAAAATGACATATGTTATATTGTTGAGATGTTGCCGAACAACATATATATACCAATTAGTTGAGTCTAGAAGAAAAGTGAAGAAATTCGTGTTTGAAGACATACTTTTTCTACTTACGATGAGTGTCACGTGGTTTCATCAAGACTGCAAGGGTTATATTGCTTCATGTATAACAACAGGTACTATCTTCATTTTTTAAAATTTTTTGTTGTAATGTGTAGATTTTCTTACCATTTTATCATGTTTGCAATTCTTAGGTAGTATATTTGGTTGTTGTATGGAAAACATATACAGGGTGATGCAAAATTCAAACCCATAGTATAAAAATTTTATTTGTTTTTCAAAAAATGAAGAAAGTGCGCCAATTAGCGAATGCGCTGTATGTAGTTCTGAACGGTACATGTCCTTATTCCTCGGTTGTCATTGGTCAGCCATATTGTTATGAGGCAATGAGACATATCATGGAATAAAATCGTTTATATAGTGTAAAATGAATAAAAGAGTACCAAACATGATATGCACAAGATAACTTTCCTTCTACAGTAGGGGGCGCTGCTTGCAGTCAGAATATGAAGAGGGTACAGCTCTTCAATCTGAGCTTTATTACATTAAAATATATTCAGAAGTTTCGGAGATATAGCCTTAAATATACAGTAGTTAGGAAGAATGCACAACAATATAATATATATAAAAATGACATATGTTATATTGTTGAGATGTTGCCTAACAACATATATATACCAATTAGTTGAGTTTAGAAGAAAAGTGAAGAAATTCGTGTTTGAAGACATACTTTTTCTACTTAGGATGAGTGTCACGTGGTCTCATCAAGACTGCAAGGGTTATATTGCTTCATGTATAACAACAGGTACTATCTTCATTTTTTAAAATTTTTTGTTGTAATGTGTAGATTTTCTTACCATTTTATCATGTTTGCAATTCTTAGGTAGTATATTTGGTTGTTGTATGGAAAACATATACAGGGTGATGCAAAATTCAAACCCATAGTATAAAAATTTTATTTGTTTTTCAAAAAATGAAGAAAGTGCGCCAATTAGCGAATGCGCTGTATGTAGTTCTGAACGGTACATGTCCTTATTCCTCGGTTGTCATTGGTCAGCCATATTGTTATGAGGCAATGAGACATATCATGGAATAAAATCGTTTATATAGTGTAAAATGAATAAAAGAGTACCAAACATGATATGCACAAGATAACTTTCCTTCTACAGTAGGGGGCGCTGCTTGCAGTCAGAATATGAAGAGGGTACAGCTCTTCAATTTGAGCTTTATTTCATTAAAATATATTCAGAAGTTTCGGAGATATAGCCTTAAATATACAGTAGTTAGGAAGAATGCACAACAATATAATATATATAAAAATGACATATGTTATATTGTTGAGATGTTGCCTAACAACATATATATACCAATTAGTTGAGTTTAGAAGAAAAGTGAAGAAATTCGTGTTTGAAGACATACTTTTTCTACTTAGGATGAGTGTCACGTGGTCTCATCAAGACTGCAAGGGTTATATTGCTTCATGTATAACAACAGGTACTATCTTCATTTTTTAAAATTTTTTGTTGTAATGTGTAGATTTTCTTACCATTTTATCATGTTTGCAATTCTTAGGTAGTATATTTGGTTGTTGTATGGAAAACATATACAGGGTGATGCAAAATTCAAACCCATAGTATAAAAATTTTATTTGTTTTTCAAAAAATGAAGAAAGTGCGCCAATTAGCGAATGCGCTGTGTGTAGTTCTGAACGGTACATGTCCTTATTCCTCGGTTGTCATTGTTCAGCCATATTGTTATGAGGCAATGAGACATATCATGGAATAAAATCGTTTATATAGTGTAAAATGAATAAAAGAGTACCAAACATGATATGCACAAGATAACTTTCCTTCTACAGTAGGGGGCGCTGCTTGCAGTCAGAATATGAAGAGGGTACAGCTCTTCAATTTGAGCTTTATTACATTAAAATATATTCAGAAGTTTCGGAGATATAGCCTTAAATATACAGTAGTTAGGAAGAATGCACAGCAATATAATATATATAAAAATGACATATGTTATATTGTTGAGATGTTGCCTAACAACATATATATACCAATTAGTTGAGTTTAGAAGAAAAGTGAAGAAATTCGTGTTTGAAGACATACTTTTTCCACTTAGGATGAGTGCCACGTGGTCTCATCAAGACTGCAATGGTTATATTGCTTCATGTATAACAACAGGTACTATATTCTTTTATAAAAAATTATTGTTGTAATGTATAGATTTTCTTACCATTTTATCATGTTTGCAACTCTTAGGTAATATATTTGGTTGTTGTATGGAAAACATATACAGGGTGATGCAAAATTCAAACCCATACTATAAAAATTTTTTTTCAAAAAATGTAGAATGTACGCCAATTAGCGAATGCGCTGTATGTAGTTCTGAACATTACATGTACATACTCCTCGGTAGTCATTCGTCAGCCATATTGTTATGAAGCAATGAGACATATCTAGGAATAAAACCGTTTATATACTGTAAAAAGAATAAAGCAGTACCAAACATGATATGCACAAGGTAACTTTCCTTCTACAGTTGGGGACGCTGCTTGCCGTCAGAGAATGAAGAGGGTACAGCTCTTCAATTTCATCTTCATTTCATTGAAATATATTCAGAAGTTTCGGAGATATAGCCTTAAGTATACAGTAGTTATGTAGAATGCACAACAATATAATATATATAAAAAATGACATATGTTATATTGTTGAGATGTTGCCGAACAACATATATATACCAATTAGTTGAGTCTAGAAGAAAAGTGAAGAAATTCGTGTTTGAAGACATACTTTTTCTACTTACGATGAGTGTCACGTGGTTTCATCAAGACTGCAAGGGTTATATTGCTTCATGTATAACAACAGGTACTATCTTCATTTTTTAAAATTTTTTGTTGTAATGTGTAGATTTTCTTACCATTTTATCATGTTTGCAATTCTTAGGTAGTATATTTGGTTGTTGTATGGAAAACATATACAGGGTGATGCAAAATTCAAACCCATAGTATAAAAATTTTATTTGTTTTTCAAAAAATGAAGAAAGTGCGCCAATTAGCGAATGCGCTGTATGTAGTTCTGAACGGTACATGTCCTTATTCCTCGGTTGTCATTGGTCAGCCATATTGTTATGAGGCAATGAGACATATCATGGAATAAAATCGTTTATATAGTGTAAAATGAATAAAAGAGTACCAAACATGATATGCACAAGATAACTTTCCTTCTACAGTAGGGGGCGCTGCTTGCAGTCAGAATATGAAGAGGGTACAGCTCTTCAATCTGAGCTTTATTACATTAAAATATATTCAGAAGTTTCGGAGATATAGCCTTAAATATACAGTAGTTAGGAAGAATGCACAACAATATAATATATATAAAAATGACATATGTTATATTGTTGAGATGTTGCCTAACAACATATATATACCAATTAGTTGAGTTTAGAAGAAAAGTGAAGAAATTCGTGTTTGAAGACATACTTTTTCTACTTAGGATGAGTGTCACGTGGTCTCATCAAGACTGCAAGGGTTATATTGCTTCATGTATAACAACAGGTACTATCTTCATTTTTTAAAATTTTTTGTTGTAATGTGTAGATTTTCTTACCATTTTATCATGTTTGCAATTCTTAGGTAGTATATTTGGTTGTTGTATGGAAAACATATACAGGGTGATGCAAAATTCAAACCCATAGTATAAACATTTTATTTGTTTTTCAAAAAATGAAGAAAGTGCGCCAATTAGCGAATGCGCTGTATGTAGTTCTGAACGGTACATGTCCTTATTCCTCGGTTGTCATTGGTCAGCCATATTGTTATGAGGCAATGAGACATATCATGGAATAAAATCGTTTATATAGTGTAAAATGAATAAAAGAGTACCAAACATGATATGCACAAGATAACTTTCCTTCTACAGTAGGGGGCGCTGCTTGCAGTCAGAATATGAAGAGGGTACAGCTCTTCAATTTGAGCTTTATTACATTAAAATATATTCAGAAGTTTCGGAGATATAGCCTTAAATATACAGTAGTTAGGAAGAATGCACAACAATATAATATATATAAAAATGACATATGTTATATTGTTGAGATGTTGCCTAACAACATATATATACCAATTAGTTGAGTTTAGAAGAAAAGTGAAGAAATTCGTGTTTGAAGACATACTTTTTCTACTTAGGATGAGTGTCACGTGGTCTCATCAAGACTGCAAGGGTTATATTGCTTCATGTATAACAACAGGTACTATCTTCATTTTTTAAAATTTTTTGTTGTAATGTGTAGATTTTCTTACCATTTTATCATGTTTGCAATTCTTAGGTAGTATATTTGGTTGTTGTATGGAAAACATATACAGGGTGATGCAAAATTCAAACCCATAGTATAAAAATTTTATTTGTTTTTCAAAAAATGAAGAAAGTGCGCCAATTAGCGAATGCGCTGTATGTAGTTCTGAACGGTACATGTCCTTATTCCTCGGTTGTCATTGGTCAGCCATATTGTTATGAGGCAATGAGACATATCATGGAATAAAATCGTTTATATAGTGTAAAATGAATAAAAGAGTACCAAACATGATATGCACAAGATAACTTTCCTTCTACAGTAGGGGGCGCTGCTTGCAGTCAGAATATGAAGAGGGTACAGCTCTTCAATCTGAGCTTTATTACATTAAAATATATTCAGAAGTTTCGGAGATATAGCCTTAAATATACAGTAGTTAGGAAGAATGCACAACAATATAATATATATAAAAATGACATATATTATATTGTTGAGATGTTGCCTAACAACATATATATACCAATTAGTTGAGTTTAGAAGAAAAGTGAAGAAATTCGTGTTTGAAGACATACTTTTTCTACTTAGGATGAGTGTCACGTGGTCTCATCAAGACTGCAAGGGTTATATTGCTTCATGTATAACAACAGGTACTATCTTCATTTTTTAAAATTTTTTGTTGTAATGTGTAGATTTTCTTACCATTTTATCATGTTTGCAATTCTTAGGTAGTATATTTGGTTGTTGTATGGAAAACATATACAGGGTGATGCAAAATTCAAACCCATAGTATAAAAATTTTATTTGTTTTTCAAAAAATGAAGAAAGTGCGCCAATTAGCGAATGCGCTGTGTGTAGTTCTGAACGGTACATGTCCTTATTCCTCGGTTGTCATTGTTCAGCCATATTGTTATGAGGCAATGAGACATATCATGGAATAAAATCGTTTATATAGTGTAAAAAAAATAAAACAGTACCAAACATGATATGCACAAGATAACTTTCCTTCTACAGTAGGGGGCGCTGCTTGCAGTCAGAATATGAAGAGGGTACAGCTCTTCAATTTGAGCTTTATTACATTAAAATATATTCAGAAGTTTCGGAGATATAGCCTTAAATATACAGTAGTTAGGAAGAATGCACAACAATATAATATATATAAAAATGACATATGTTATATTGTTGAGATGTTGCCTAACAACAGATATATACCAATTAGTTGAGTTTAGAAGAAAAGTGAAGAAATTCGTGTTTGAAGACATACTTTTTCCACTTAGGATGAGTGCCACGTGGTCCCATCAAGACTGCAATGGTTATACTGCTTCATGTATAACAACAGGTACTATATTCTTTTATAAAAAATTATTGTTGTAATGTATAGATTTTCTTACCATTTTATCATGTTTGCAACTCTTAGGTAATATATTTGGTTGTTGTATGGAAAACATATACAGGGTGATGCAAAATTCAAACCCATACTATAAAAATTTTTTTTCAAAAAATGTAGAATGTACGCCAATTAGCGAATGCGCTGTATGTAGTTCTGAACATTACATGTACATACTCCTCGGTAGTCATTCGTCAGCCATATTGTTATGAAGCAATGAGACATATCTAGGAATAAAACCGTTTATATACTGTAAAAAGAATAAAGCAGTACCAAACATGATATGCACAAGGTAACTTTCCTTCTACAGTTGGGGACGCTGCTTGCCGTCAGAGAATGAAGAGGGTACAGCTCTTCAATTTCATCTTCATTTCATTGAAATATATTCAGAAGTTTCGGAGATATAGCCTTAAGTATACAGTAGTTATGTAGAATGCACAACAATATAATATATATAAAAAATGACATATGTTATATTGTTGAGATGTTGCCGAACAACATATATATACCAATTAGTTGAGTCTAGAAGAAAAGTGAAGAAATTCGTGTTTGAAGACATACTTTTTCTACTTACGATGAGTGTCACGTGGTTTCATCAAGACTGCAAGGGTTATATTGCTTCATGTATAACAACAGGTACTATCTTCATTTTTTAAAATTTTTTGTTGTAATGTGTAGATTTTCTTACCATTTTATCATGTTTGCAATTCTTAGGTAGTATATTTGGTTGTTGTATGGAAAACATATACAGGGTGATGCAAAATTCAAACCCATAGTATAAAAATTTTATTTGTTTTTCAAAAAATGAAGAAAGTGCGCCAATTAGCGAATGCGCTGTATGTAGTTCTGGACGGTACATGTCCTTATTCCTCGGTTGTCATTGGTCAGCCATATTGTTATGAGGCAATGAGACATATCATGGAATAAAATCGTTTATATAGTGTAAAATGAATAAAAGAGTACCAAACATGATATGCACAAGATAACTTTCCTTCTACAGTAGGGGGCGCTGCTTGCAGTCAGAATATGAAGAGGGTACAGCTCTTCAATCTGAGCTTTATTACATTAAAATATATTCAGAAGTTTCGGAGATATAGCCTTAAATATACAGTAGTTAGGAAGAATGCACAACAATATAATATATATAAAAATGACATATGTTATATTGTTGAGATGTTGCCTAACAACATATATATACCAATTAGTTGAGTTTAGAAGAAAAGTGAAGAAATTCGTGTTTGAAGACATACTTTTTCTACTTAGGATGAGTGTCACGTGGTCTCATCAAGACTGCAAGGGTTATATTGCTTCATGTATAACAACAGGTACTATCTTCATTTTTTAAAATTTTTTGTTGTAATGTGTAGATTTTCTTACCATTTTATCATGTTTGCAATTCTTAGGTAGTATATTTGGTTGTTGTATGGAAAACATATACAGGGTGATGCAAAATTCAAACCCATAGTATAAAAATTTTATTTGTTTTTCAAAAAATGAAGAAAGTGCGCCAATTAGCGAATGCGCTGTGTGTAGTTCTGAACGGTACATGTCCTTATTCCTCGGTTGTCATTGGTCAGCCATATTGTTATGAGGCAATGAGACATATCATGGAATAAAATCGTTTATATAGTGTAAAATGAATAAAAGAGTACCAAACATGATATGCACAAGATAACTTTCCTTCTACAGTAGGGGGCGCTGCTTGCAGTCAGAATATGAAGAGGGTACAGCTCTTCAATTTGAGCTTTATTTCATTAAAATATATTCAGAAGTTTCGGAGATATAGCCTTAAATATACAGTAGTTAGGAAGAATGCACAACAATATAATATATATAAAAATGACATATGTTATATTGTTGAGATGTTGCCTAACAACAGATATATACCAATTAGTTGAGTTTAGAAGAAAAGTGAAGAAATTCGTGTTTGAAGACATACTTTTTCTACTTAGGATGAGTGTCACGTGGTCTCATCAAGACTGCAAGGGTTATATTGCTTCATGTATAACAACAGGTACTATCTTCATTTTTTAAAATTTTTTGTTGTAATGTGTAGATTTTCTTACCATTTTATCATGTTTGCAATTCTTAGGTAGTATATTTGGTTGTTGTATGGAAAACATATACAGGGTGATGCAAAATTCAAACCCATAGTATAAAAATTTTATTTGTTTTTCAAAAAATGAAGAAAGTGCGCCAATTAGCGAATGCGCTGTATGTAGTTCTGAACGGTACATGTCCTTATTCCTCGGTTGTCATTGGTCAGCCATATTGTTATGAGGCAATGAGACATATCATGGAATAAAATCGTTTATATAGTGTAAAATGAATAAAAGAGTACCAAACATGATATGCACAAGATAACTTTCCTTCTACAGTAGGGGGCGCTGCTTGCAGTCAGAATATGAAGAGGGTACAGCTCTTCAATTTGAGCTTTATTACATTAAAATATATTCAGAAGTTTCGGAGATATAGCCTTAAATATACAGTAGTTAGGAAGAATGCACAACAATATAATATATATAAAAATGACATATGTTATATTGTTGAGATGTTGCCTAACAACAGATATATACCAATTAGTTGAGTTTAGAAGAAAAGTGAAGAAATTCGTGTTTGAAGACATACTTTTTCTACTTAGGATGAGTGTCACGTGGTCTCATCAAGACTGCAAGGGTTATATTGCTTCATGTATAACAACAGGTACTATCTTCATTTTTTAAAATTTTTTGTTGTAATGTGTAGATTTTCTTACCATTTTATCATGTTTGCAATTCTTAGGTAGTATATTTGGTTGTTGTATGGAAAACATATACAGGGTGATGCAAAATTCAAACCCATAGTATAAAAATTTTATTTGTTTTTCAAAAAATGAAGAAAGTGCGCCAATTAGCGAATGCGCTGTATGTAGTTCTGAACGGTACATGTCCTTATTCCTCGGTTGTCATTGGTCAGCCATATTGTTATGAGGCAATGAGACATATCATGGAATAAAATCGTTTATATAGTGTAAAATGAATAAAAGAGTACCAAACATGATATGCACAAGATAACTTTCCTTCTACAGTAGGGGGCGCTGCTTGCAGTCAGAATATGAAGAGGGTACAGCTCTTCAATTTGAGCTTTATTTCATTAAAATATATTCAGAAGTTTCGGAGATATAGCCTTAAATATACAGTAGTTAGGAAGAATGCACAACAATATAATATATATAAAAATGACATATGTTATATTGTTGAGATGTTGCCTAACAACAGATATATACCAATTAGTTGAGTTTAGAAGAAAAGTGAAGAAATTCGTGTTTGAAGACATACTTTTTCTACTTAGGATGAGTGTCACGTGGTCTCATCAAGACTGCAAGGGTTATATTGCTTCATGTATAACAACAGGTACTATCTTCATTTTTTAAAATTTTTTGTTGTAATGTGTAGATTTTCTTACCATTTTATCATGTTTGCAATTCTTAGGTAGTATATTTGGTTGTTGTATGGAAAACATATACAGGGTGATGCAAAATTCAAACCCATAGTATAAAAATTTTATTTGTTTTTCAAAAAATGAAGAAAGTGCGCCAATTAGCGAATGCGCTGTATGTAGTTCTGAACGGTACATGTCCTTATTCCTCGGTTGTCATTGGTCAGCCATATTGTTATGAGGCAATGAGACATATCATGGAATAAAATCGTTTATATAGTGTAAAATGAATAAAAGAGTACCAAACATGATATGCACAAGATAACTTTCCTTCTACAGTAGGGGGCGCTGCTTGCAGTCAGAATATGAAGAGGGTACAGCTCTTCAATTTGAGCTTTATTACATTAAAATATATTCAGAAGTTTCGGAGATATAGCCTTAAATATACAGTAGTTAGGAAGAATGCACAACAATATAATATATATAAAAATGACATATGTTATATTGTTGAGATGTTGCCTAACAACATATATATACCAATTAGTTGAGTTTAGAAGAAAAGTGAAGAAATTCGTGTTTGAAGACATACTTTTTCCACTTAGGATGAGTGCCACGTGGTCTCATCAAGACTGCAATGGTTATATTGCTTCATGTATAACAACAGGTACTATATTCTTTTATAAAAAATTATTGTTGTAATGTATAGATTTTCTTACCATTTTATCATGTTGGCAACTCTTAGGTAATATATTTGGTTGTTGTATGGAAAACATATACAGGGTGATGCAAAATTCAAACCCATACTATAAAAATTTTTTTTCAAAAAATGTAGAATGTACGCCAATTAGCGAATGCGCTGTATGTAGTTCTGAACATTACATGTACATACTCCTCGGTAGTCATTCGTCAGCCATATTGTTATGAAGCAATGAGACATATCTAGGAATAAAACCGTTTATATACTGTAAAAAGAATAAAGCAGTACCAAACATGATATGCACAAGGTAACTTTCCTTCTACAGTTGGGGACGCTGCTTGCCGTCAGAGAATGAAGAGGGTACAGCTCTTCAATTTCATTTTCATTTCATTGAAATATATTCAGAAGTTTCGGAGATATAGCCTTAAGTATACAGTAGTTATGTAGAATGCACAACAATATAATATATATAAAAAATGACATATGTTATATTGTTGAGATGTTGCCTAACAACATATATATACCAATTAGTTGAGTCTAGAAGAAAAGTGAAGAAATTCGTGTTTGAAGACATACTTTTTCTACTTACGATGAGTGTCACGTGGTTTCATCAAGACTGCAAGGGTTATATTGCTTCATGTATAACAACAGGTACTATCTTCATTTTTTAAAATTTTTTGTTGTAATGTGTAGATTTTCTTACCATTTTATCATGTTTGCAATTCTTAGGTAGTATATTTGGTTGTTGTATGGAAAACATATACAGGGTGATGCAAAATTCAAACCCATAGTATAAAAATTTTATTTGTTTTTCAAAAAATGAAGAAAGTGCGCCAATTAGCGAATGCGCTGTATGTAGTTCTGAACGGTACATGTCCTTATTCCTCGGTTGTCATTGGTCAGCCATATTGTTATGAGGCAATGAGACATATCATGGAATAAAATCGTTTATATAGTGTAAAATGAATAAAAGAGTACCAAACATGATATGCACAAGGTAACTTTCCTTCTACAGTTGGGGACGCTGCTTGCCGTCAGAGAATGAAGAGGGTACAGCTCTTCAATTTCATCTTCATTTCATTGAAATATATTCAGAAGTTTCGGAGATATAGCCTTAAATATACAGTAGTTAGGAAGAATGCACAACAATATAATATATATAAAAATGACATATGTTATATTGTTGAGATGTTGCCTAACAACATATATATACCAATTAGTTGAGTTTAGAAGAAAAGTGAAGAAATTCGTGTTTGAAGACATACTTTTTCTACTTAGGATAAGTGTCACGTGGTCTCATCAAGACTGCAAGGGTTATATTGCTTCATGTATAACAACAGGTACTATCTTCATTTTTTAAAATTTTTTGTTGTAATGTGTAGATTTTCTTACCATTTTATCATGTTTGCAATTCTTAGGTAGTATATTTGGTTGTTGTATGGAAAACATATACAGGGTGATGCAAAATTCAAACCCATAGTATAAAAATTTTATTTGTTTTTCATAAAATGAAGAAAGTGCGCCAATTAGCGAATGCGCTGTGTGTAGTTCTGAACGGTACATGTCCTTATTCCTCGGTTGTCATTGGTCAGCCATATTGTTATGAGGCAATGAGACATATCATGGAATAAAATCGTTTATATAGTGTAAAATGAATAAAAGAGTACCAAACATGATATGCACAAGATAACTTTCCTTCTACAGTAGGGGGCGCTGCTTGCAGTCAGAATATGAAGAGGGTACAGCTCTTCAATTTGAGCTTTATTACATTAAAATATATTCAGAAGTTTCAGAGATATAGCCTTAAATATACAGTAGTTAGGAAGAATGCACAACAATATAATATATATAAAAATGACATATGTTATATTGTTGAGATGTTGCCTAACAACATATATATACCAATTAGTTGAGTTTAGAAGAAAAGTGAAGAAATTCGTGTTTGAAGACATACTTTTTCTACTTAGGATGAGTGTCACGTGGTCTCATCAAGACTGCAAGGGTTATATTGCTTCTTGTATAACAACAGGTACAATCTTCATTTTTTAAAATTTTTTGTTGTAATGTGTAGATTTTCTTACCATTTTATCATGTTTGCAATTCTTAGGTAGTATATTTGGTTGTTGTATGGAAAACATATACAGGGTGATGCAAAATTCAAACCCATAGTATAAAAATTTTATTTGTTTTTCAAAAAATGAAGAAAGTGCGCCAATTAGCGAATGCGCTGTATGTAGTTCTGAACGGTACATGTCCTTATTCCTCGGTTGTCATTGGTCAGCCATATTGTTATGAGGCAATGAGACATATCATGGAATAAAATCGTTTATATAGTGTAAAATGAATAAAAGAGTACCAAACATGATATGCACAAGATAACTTTCCTTCTACAGTAGGGGGCGCTGCTTGCAGTCAGAATATGAAGAGGGTACAGCTCTTCAATTTGAGCTTTATTACATTAAAATATATTCAGAAGTTTCGGAGATATAGCCTTAAATATACAGTAGTTAGGAAGAATGCACAACAATATAATATATATAAAAATGACATATGTTATATTGTTGAGATGTTGCCTAACAACAGATATATACCAATTAGTTGAGTTTAGAAGAAAAGTGAAGAAATTCGTGTTTGAAGACATACTTTTTCTACTTAGGATGAGTGTCACGTGGTCTCATCAAGACTGCAAGGGTTATATTGCTTCATGTATAACAACAGGTACTATCTTCATTTTTTAAAATTTTTTGTTGTAATGTGTAGATTTTCTTACCATTTTATCATGTTTGCAATTCTTAGGTAGTATATTTGGTTGTTGTATGGAAAACATATACAGGGTGATGCAAAATTCAAACCCATAGTATAAAAATTTTATTTGTTTTTCAAAAAATGAAGAAAGTGCGCCAATTAGCGAATGCGCTGTATGTAGTTCTGAACGGTACATGTCCTTATTCCTCGGTTGTCATTGGTCAGCCATATTGTTATGAGGCAATGAGACATATCATGGAATAAAATCGTTTATATAGTGTAAAATGAATAAAAGAGTACCAAACATGATATGCACAAGATAACTTTCCTTCTACAGTAGGGGGCGCTGCTTGCAGTCAGAATATGAAGAGGGTACAGCTCTTCAATTTGAGCTTTATTACATTAAAATATATTCAGAAGTTTCGGAGATATAGCCTTAAATATACAGTAGTTAGGAAGAATGCACAACAATATAATATATATAAAAATGACATATGTTATATTGTTGAGATGTTGCCTAACAACATATATATACCAATTAGTTGAGTTTAGAAGAAAAGTGAAGAAATTCGTGTTTGAAGACATACTTTTTCCACTTAGGATGAGTGCCACGTGGTCTCATCAAGACTGCAATGGTTATATTGCTTCATGTATAACAACAGGTACTATATTCTTTTATAAAAAATTATTGTTGTAATGTATAGATTTTCTTACCATTTTATCATGTTGGCAACTCTTAGGTAATATATTTGGTTGTTGTATGGAAAACATATACAGGGTGATGCAAAATTCAAACCCATACTATAAAAATTTTTTTTCAAAAAATGTAGAATGTACGCCAATTAGCGAATGCGCTGTATGTAGTTCTGAACATTACATGTACATACTCCTCGGTAGTCATTCGTCAGCCATATTGTTATGAAGCAATGAGACATATCTAGGAATAAAACCGTTTATATACTGTAAAAAGAATAAAGCAGTACCAAACATGATATGCACAAGGTAACTTTCCTTCTACAGTTGGGGACGCTGCTTGCCGTCAGAGAATGAAGAGGGTACAGCTCTTCAATTTCATTTTCATTTCATTGAAATATATTCAGAAGTTTCGGAGATATAGCCTTAAGTATACAGTAGTTATGTAGAATGCACAACAATATAATATATATAAAAAATGACATATGTTATATTGTTGAGATGTTGCCTAACAACATATATATACCAATTAGTTGAGTCTAGAAGAAAAGTGAAGAAATTCGTGTTTGAAGACATACTTTTTCTACTTACGATGAGTGTCACGTGGTTTCATCAAGACTGCAAGGGTTATATTGCTTCATGTATAACAACAGGTACTATCTTAATTTTTTAAAATTTTTTGTTGTAATGTGTAGATTTTCTTACCATTTTATCATGTTTGCAATTCTTAGGTAGTATATTTGGTTGTTGTATGGAAAACATATACAGGGTGATGCAAAATTCAAACCCATAGTATAAAAATTTTATTTGTTTTTCATAAAATGAAGAAAGTGCGCCAATTAGCGAATGCGCTGTGTGTAGTTCTGAACGGTACATGTCCTTATTCCTCGGTTGTCATTGGTCAGCCATATTGTTATGAGGCAATGAGACATATCATGGAATAAAATCGTTTATATAGTGTAAAATGAATAAAAGAGTACCAAACATGATATGCACAAGATAACTTTCCTTCTACAGTAGGGGGCGCTGCTTGCAGTCAGAATATGAAGAGGGTACAGCTCTTCAATTTGAGCTTTATTACATTAAAATATATTCAGAAGTTTCAGAGATATAGCCTTAAATATACAGTAGTTAGGAAGAATGCACAACAATATAATATATATAAAAATGACATATGTTATATTGTTGAGATGTTGCCTAACAACATATATATACCAATTAGTTGAGTTTAGAAGAAAAGTGAAGAAATTCGTGTTTGAAGACATACTTTTTCTACTTAGGATGAGTGTCACGTGGTCTCATCAAGACTGCAAGGGTTATATTGCTTCTTGTATAACAACAGGTACAATCTTCATTTTTTAAAATTTTTTGTTGTAATGTGTAGATTTTCTTACCATTTTATCATGTTTGCAATTCTTAGGTAGTATATTTGGTTGTTGTATGGAAAACATATACAGGGTGATGCAAAATTCAAACCCATAGTATAAAAATTTTATTTGTTTTTCAAAAAATGAAGAAAGTGCGCCAATTAGCGAATGCGCTGTATGTAGTTCTGAACGGTACATGTCCTTATTCCTCGGTTGTCATTGGTCAGCCATATTGTTATGAGGCAATGAGACATATCATGGAATAAAATCGTTTATATAGTGTAAAATGAATAAAAGAGTACCAAACATGATATGCACAAGATAACTTTCCTTCTACAGTAGGGGGCGCTGCTTGCAGTCAGAATATGAAGAGGGTACAGCTCTTCAATTTGAGCTTTATTACATTAAAATATATTCAGAAGTTTCGGAGATATAGCCTTAAATATACAGTAGTTAGGAAGAATGCACAACAATATAATATATATAAAAATGACATATGTTATATTGTTGAGATGTTGCCTAACAACAGATATATACCAATTAGTTGAGTTTAGAAGAAAAGTGAAGAAATTCGTGTTTGAAGACATACTTTTTCTACTTAGGATGAGTGTCACGTGGTCTCATCAAGACTGCAAGGGTTATATTGCTTCATGTATAACAACAGGTACTATCTTCATTTTTTAAAATTTTTTGTTGTAATGTGTAGATTTTCTTACCATTTTATCATGTTTGCAATTCTTAGGTAGTATATTTGGTTGTTGTATGGAAAACATATACAGGGTGATGCAAAATTCAAACCCATAGTATAAAAATTTTATTTGTTTTTCAAAAAATGAAGAAAGTGCGCCAATTAGCGAATGCGCTGTATGTAGTTCTGAACGGTACATGTCCTTATTCCTCGGTTGTCATTGGTCAGCCATATTGTTATGAGGCAATGAGACATATCATGGAATAAAATCGTTTATATAGTGTAAAATGAATAAAAGAGTACCAAACATGATATGCACAAGATAACTTTCCTTCTACAGTAGGGGGCGCTGCTTGCAGTCAGAATATGAAGAGGGTACAGCTCTTCAATTTGAGCTTTATTACATTAAAATATATTCAGAAGTTTCGGAGATATAGCCTTAAATATACAGTAGTTAGGAAGAATGCACAACAATATAATATATATAAAAATGACATATGTTATATTGTTGAGATGTTGCCTAACAACAGATATATACCAATTAGTTGAGTTTAGAAGAAAAGTGAAGAAATTCGTGTTTGAAGACATACTTTTTCTACTTAGGATGAGTGTCACGTGGTCTCATCAAGACTGCAAGGGTTATATTGCTTCATGTATAACAACAGGTACTATCTTCATTTTTTAAAATTTTTTGTTGTAATGTGTAGATTTTCTTACCATTTTATCATGTTTGCAATTCTTAGGTAGTATATTTGGTTGTTGTATGGAAAACATATACAGGGTGATGCAAAATTCAAACCCATAGTATAAAAATTTTATTTGTTTTTCAAAAAATGAAGAAAGTGCGCCAATTAGCGAATGCGCTGTATGTAGTTCTGAACGGTACATGTCCTTATTCCTCGGTTGTCATTGGTCAGCCATATTGTTATGAGGCAATGAGACATATCATGGAATAAAATCGTTTATATAGTGTAAAATGAATAAAAGAGTACCAAACATGATATGCACAAGATAACTTTCCTTCTACAGTAGGGGGCGCTGCTTGCAGTCAGAATATGAAGAGGGTACAGCTCTTCAATTTGAGCTTTATTTCATTAAAATATATTCAGAAGTTTCGGAGATATAGCCTTAAATATACAGTAGTTAGGAAGAATGCACAACAATATAATATATATAAAAATGACATATGTTATATTGTTGAGATGTTGCCTAACAACAGATATATACCAATTAGTTGAGTTTAGAAGAAAAGTGAAGAAATTCGTGTTTGAAGACATACTTTTTCTACTTAGGATGAGTGTCACGTGGTCTCATCAAGACTGCAAGGGTTATATTGCTTCATGTATAACAACAGGTACTATCTTCATTTTTTAAAATTTTTTGTTGTAATGTGTAGATTTTCTTACCATTTTATCATGTTTGCAATTCTTAGGTAGTATATTTGGTTGTTGTATGGAAAACATATACAGGGTGATGCAAAATTCAAACCCATAGTATAAAAATTTTATTTGTTTTTCAAAAAATGAAGAAAGTGCGCCAATTAGCGAATGCGCTGTATGTAGTTCTGAACGGTACATGTCCTTATTCCTCGGTTGTCATTGGTCAGCCATATTGTTATGAGGCAATGAGACATATCATGGAATAAAATCGTTTATATAGTGTAAAATGAATAAAAGAGTACCAAACATGATATGCACAAGATAACTTTCCTTCTACAGTAGGGGGCGCTGCTTGCAGTCAGAATATGAAGAGGGTACAGCTCTTCAATTTGAGCTTTATTACATTAAAATATATTCAGAAGTTTCAGAGATATAGCCTTAAATATACAGTAGTTAGGAAGAATGCACAACAATATAATATATATAAAAATGACATATGTTATATTGTTGAGATGTTGCCTAACAACATATATATACCAATTAGTTGAGTTTAGAAGAAAAGTGAAGAAATTCGTGTTTGAAGACATACTTTTTCTACTTAGGATGAGTGTCACGTGGTCTCATCAAGACTGCAAGGGTTATATTGCTTCTTGTATAACAACAGGTACAATCTTCATTTTTTAAAATTTTTTGTTGTAATGTGTAGATTTTCTTACCATTTTATCATGTTTGCAATTCTTAGGTAGTATATTTGGTTGTTGTATGGAAAACATATACAGGGTGATGCAAAATTCAAACCCATAGTATAAAAATTTTATTTGTTTTTCAAAAAATGAAGAAAGTGCGCCAATTAGCGAATGCGCTGTATGTAGTTCTGAACGGTACATGTCCTTATTCCTCGGTTGTCATTGGTCAGCCATATTGTTATGAGGCAATGAGACATATCATGGAATAAAATCGTTTATATAGTGTAAAATGAATAAAAGAGTACCAAACATGATATGCACAAGATAACTTTCCTTCTACAGTAGGGGGCGCTGCTTGCAGTCAGAATATGAAGAGGGTACAGCTCTTCAATTTGAGCTTTATTACATTAAAATATATTCAGAAGTTTCGGAGATATAGCCTTAAATATACAGTAGTTAGGAAGAATGCACAACAATATAATATATATAAAAATGACATATGTTATATTGTTGAGATGTTGCCTAACAACAGATATATACCAATTAGTTGAGTTTAGAAGAAAAGTGAAGAAATTCGTGTTTGAAGACATACTTTTTCTACTTAGGATGAGTGTCACGTGGTCTCATCAAGACTGCAAGGGTTATATTGCTTCATGTATAACAACAGGTACTATCTTCATTTTTTAAAATTTTTTGTTGTAATGTGTAGATTTTCTTACCATTTTATCATGTTTGCAATTCTTAGGTAGTATATTTGGTTGTTGTATGGAAAACATATACAGGGTGATGCAAAATTCAAACCCATAGTATAAAAATTTTATTTGTTTTTCAAAAAATGAAGAAAGTGCGCCAATTAGCGAATGCGCTGTATGTAGTTCTGAACGGTACATGTCCTTATTCCTCGGTTGTCATTGGTCAGCCATATTGTTATGAGGCAATGAGACATATCATGGAATAAAATCGTTTATATAGTGTAAAATGAATAAAAGAGTACCAAACATGATATGCACAAGATAACTTTCCTTCTACAGTAGGGGGCGCTGCTTGCAGTCAGAATATGAAGAGGGTACAGCTCTTCAATTTGAGCTTTATTACATTAAAATATATTCAGAAGTTTCGGAGATATAGCCTTAAATATACAGTAGTTAGGAAGAATGCACAACAATATAATATATATAAAAATGACATATGTTATATTGTTGAGATGTTGCCTAACAACAGATATATACCAATTAGTTGAGTTTAGAAGAAAAGTGAAGAAATTCGTGTTTGAAGACATACTTTTTCTACTTAGGATGAGTGTCACGTGGTCTCATCAAGACTGCAAGGGTTATATTGCTTCATGTATAACAACAGGTACTATCTTCATTTTTTTAAAATTTTTTGTTGTAATGTGTAGATTTTCTTACCATTTTATCATGTTTGCAATTCTTAGGTAGTATATTTGGTTGTTGTATGGAAAACATATACAGGGTGATGCAAAATTCAAACCCATAGTATAAAAATTTTATTTGTTTTTCAAAAAATGAAGAAAGTGCGCCAATTAGCGAATGCGCTGTATGTAGTTCTGAACGGTACATGTCCTTATTCCTCGGTTGTCATTGGTCAGCCATATTGTTATGAGGCAATGAGACATATCATGGAATAAAATCGTTTATATAGTGTAAAATGAATAAAACAGTACCAAACATGATATGCACAAGATAACTTTCCTTCTACAGTAGGGGGCGCTGCTTGCAGTCAGAATATGAAGAGGGTACAGCTCTTCAATTTGAGCTTTATTTCATTAAAATATATTCAGAAGTTTCGGAGATATAGCCTTAAATATACAGTAGTTAGGAAGAATGCACAACAATATAATATATATAAAAATGACATATGTTATATTGTTGAGATGTTGCCTAACAACAGATATATACCAATTAGTTGAGTTTAGAAGAAATGTGAAGAAATTCGTGTTTGAAGACATACTTTTTCTACTTAGGATGAGTGTCACGTGGTCTCATCAAGACTGCAAGGGTTATATTGCTTCATGTATAACAACAGGTACTATCTTCATTTTTTAAAATTTTTTGTTGTAATGTGTAGATTTTCTTACCATTTTATCATGTTTGCAATTCTTAGGTAGTATATTTGGTTGTTGTATGGAAAACATATACAGGGTGATGCAAAATTCAAACCCATAGTATAAAAATTTTATTTGTTTTTCAAAAAATGAAGAAAGTGCGCCAATTAGCGAATGCGCTGTATGTAGTTCTGAACGGTACATGTCCTTATTCCTCGGTTGTCATTGGTCAGCCATATTGTTATGAGGCAATGAGACATATCATGGAATAAAATCGTTTATATAGTGTAAAATGAATAAAAGAGTACCAAACATGATATGCACAAGATAACTTTCCTTCTACAGTAGGGGGCGCTGCTTGCAGTCAGAATATGAAGAGGGTACAGCTCTTCAATTTGAGCTTTATTTCATTAAAATATATTCAGAAGTTTCGGAGATATAGCCTTAAATATACAGTAGTTAGGAAGAATGCACAACAATATAATATATATAAAAATGACATATGTTATATTGTTGAGATGTTGCCTAACAACAGATATATACCAATTAGTAGAGTTTAGAAGAAAAGTGAAGAAATTCGTGTTTGAAGACATACTTTTTCTACTTAGGATGAGTGTCACGTGGTCTCATCAAGACTGCAAGGGTTATATTGCTTCATGTATAACAACAGGTACTATCTTCATTTTTTAAAATTTTTTGTTGTAATGTGTAGATTTTCTTACCATTTTATCATGTTTGCAATTCTTAGGTAGTATATTTGGTTGTTGTATGGAAAACATATACAGGGTGATGCAAAATTCAAACCCATAGTATAAAAATTTTATTTGTTTTTCAAAAAATGAAGAAAGTGCGCCAATTAGCGAATGCGCTGTATGTAGTTCTGAACGGTACATGTCCTTATTCCTCGGTTGTCATTGGTCAGCCATATTGTTATGAGGCAATGAGACATATCATGGAATAAAATCGTTTATATAGTGTAAAATGAATAAAAGAGTACCAAACATGATATGCACAAGATAACTTTCCTTCTACAGTAGGGGGCGCTGCTTGCAGTCAGAATATGAAGAGGGTACAGCTCTTCAATTTGAGCTTTATTTCATTAAAATATATTCAGAAGTTTCGGAGATATAGCCTTAAATATACAGTAGTTAGGAAGAATGCACAACAATATAATATATATAAAAATGACATATGTTATATTGTTGAGATGTTGCCTAACAACAGATATATACCAATTAGTTGAGTTTAGAAGAAAAGTGAAGAAATTCGTGTTTGAAGACATACTTTTTCTACTTAGGATGAGTGTCACGTGGTCTCATCAAGACTGCAAGGGTTATATTGCTTCATGTATAACAACAGGTACTATCTTCATTTTTTAAAATTTTTTGTTGTAATGTGTAGATTTTCTTACCATTTTATCATGTTTGCAATTCTTAGGTAGTATATTTGGTTGTTGTATGGAAAACATATACAGGGTGATGCAAAATTCAAACCCATAGTATAAAAATTTTATTTGTTTTTCAAAAAATGAAGAAAGTGCGCCAATTAGCGAATGCGCTGTATGTAGTTCTGAACGGTACATGTCCTTATTCCTCGGTTGTCATTGGTCAGCCATATTGTTATGAGGCAATGAGACATATCATGGAATAAAATCGTTTATATAGTGTAAAATGAATAAAAGAGTACCAAACATGATATGCACAAGATAACTTTCCTTCTACAGTAGGGGGCGCTGCTTGCAGTCAGAATATGAAGAGGGTACAGCTCTTCAATTTGAGCTTTATTACATTAAAATATATTCAGAAGTTTCGGAGATATAGCCTTAAATATACAGTAGTTAGGAAGAATGCACAACAATATAATATATATAAAAATGACATATGTTATATTGTTGAGATGTTGCCTAACAACAGATATATACCAATTAGTTGAGTTTAGAAGAAAAGTGAAGAAATTCGTGTTTGAAGACATACTTTTTCTACTTAGGATGAGTGTCACGTGGTCTCATCAAGACTGCAAGGGTTATATTGCTTCATGTATAACAACAGGTACAATCTTCATTTTTTAAAATTTTTTGTTGTAATGTGTAGATTTTCTTACCATTTTATCATGTTTGCAATTCTTAGGTAGTATATTTGGTTGTTGTATGGAAAACATATACAGGGTGATGCAAAATTCAAACCCATAGTATAAAAATTTTATTTGTTTTTCAAAAAATGAAGAAAGTGCGCCAATTAGCGAATGCGCTGTATGTAGTTCTGAACGGTACATGTCCTTATTCCTCGGTTGTCATTGGTCAGCCATATTGTTATGAGGCAATGAGACATATCATGGAATAAAATCGTTTATATAGTGTAAAATGAATAAAAGAGTACCAAACATGATATGCACAAGATAACTTTCCTTCTACAGTAGGGGGCGCTGCTTGCAGTCAGAATATGAAGAGGGTACAGCTCTTCAATTTGAGCTTTATTTCATTAAAATATATTCAGAAGTTTCGGAGATATAGCCTTAAATATACAGTAGTTAGGAAGAATGCACAACAATATAATATATATAAAAATGACATATGTTATATTGTTGAGATGTTGCCTAACAACAGATATATACCAATTAGTTGAGTTTAGAAGAAAAGTGAAGAAATTCGTGTTTGAAGACATACTTTTTCTACTTAGGATGAGTGTCACGTGGTCTCATCAAGACTGCAAGGGTTATATTGCTTCATGTATAACAACAGGTACAATCTTCATTTTTTAAAATTTTTTGTTGTAATGTGTAGATTTTCTTACCATTTTATCATGTTTGCAATTCTTAGGTAGTATATTTGGTTGTTGTATGGAAAACATATACAGGGTGATGCAAAATTCAAACCCATAGTATAAAAATTTTATTTGTTTTTCAAAAAATGAAGAAAGTGCGCCAATTAGCGAATGCGCTGTATGTAGTTCTGAACGGTACATGTCCTTATTCCTCGGTTGTCATTGGTCAGCCATATTGTTATGAGGCAATGAGACATATCATGGAATAAAATCGTTTATATAGTGTAAAATGAATAAAAGAGTACCAAACATGATATGCACAAGATAACTTTCCTTCTACAGTAGGGGGCGCTGCTTGCAGTCAGAATATGAAGAGGGTACAGCTCTTCAATTTGAGCTTTATTTCATTAAAATATATTCAGAAGTTTCGGAGATATAGCCTTAAATATACAGTAGTTAGGAAGAATGCACAACAATATAATATATATAAAAATGACATATGTTATATTGTTGAGATGTTGCCTAACAACAGATATATACCAATTAGTAGAGTTTAGAAGAAAAGTGAAGAAATTCGTGTTTGAAGACATACTTTTTTACTTAGGATGAGTGTCACGTGGTCTCATCAAGACTGCAAGGGTTATATTGCTTCATGTATAACAACAGGTACTATCTTCATTTTTTAAAATTTTTTGTTGTAATGTGTAGATTTTCTTACCATTTTATCATGTTTGCAATTCTTAGGTAGTATATTTGGTTGTTGTATGGAAAACATATACAGGGTGATGCAAAATTCAAACCCATAGTATAAAAATTTTATTTGTTTTTCAAAAAATGAAGAAAGTGCGCCAATTAGCGAATGCGCTGTATGTAGTTCTGAACGGTACATGTCCTTATTCCTCGGTTGTCATTGGTCAGCCATATTGTTATGAGGCAATGAGACATATCATGGAATAAAATCGTTTATATAGTGTAAAATGAATAAAAGAGTACCAAACATGATATGCACAAGATAACTTTCCTTCTACAGTAGGGGGCGCTGCTTGCAGTCAGAATATGAAGAGGGTACAGCTCTTCAATTTGAGCTTTATTTCATTAAAATATATTCAGAAGTTTCGGAGATATAGCCTTAAATATACAGTAGTTAGGAAGAATGCACAACAATATAATATATATAAAAATGACATATGTTATATTGTTGAGATGTTGCCTAACAACAGATATATACCAATTAGTTGAGTTTAGAAGAAAAGTGAAGAAATTCGTGTTTGAAGACATACTTTTTCTACTTAGGATGAGTGTCACGTGGTCTCATCAAGACTGCAAGGGTTATATTGCTTCATGTATAACAACAGGTACTATCTTCATTTTTTAAAATTTTTTGTTGTAATGTGTAGATTTTCTTACCATTTTATCATGTTTGCAATTCTTAGGTAGTATATTTGGTTGTTGTATGGAAAACATATACAGGGTGATGCAAAATTCAAACCCATAGTATAAAAATTTTATTTGTTTTTCAAAAAATGAAGAAAGTGCGCCAATTAGCGAATGCGCTGTATGTAGTTCTGAACGGTACATGTCCTTATTCCTCGGTTGTCATTGGTCAGCCATATTGTTATGAGGCAATGAGACATATCATGGAATAAAATCGTTTATATAGTGTAAAATGAATAAAAGAGTACCAAACATGATATGCACAAGATAACTTTCCTTCTACAGTAGGGGGCGCTGCTTGCAGTCAGAATATGAAGAGGGTACAGCTCTTCAATTTGAGCTTTATTACATTAAAATATATTCAGAAGTTTCGGAGATATAGCCTTAAATATACAGTAGTTAGGAAGAATGCACAACAATATAATATATATAAAAATGACATATGTTATATTGTTGAGATGTTGCCTAACAACAGATATATACCAATTAGTTGAGTTTAGAAGAAAAGTGAAGAAATTCGTGTTTGAAGACATACTTTTTCTACTTAGGATGAGTGTCACGTGGTCTCATCAAGACTGCAAGGGTTATATTGCTTCATGTATAACAACAGGTACAATCTTCATTTTTTAAAATTTTTTGTTGTAATGTGTAGATTTTCTTACCATTTTATCATGTTTGCAATTCTTAGGTAGTATATTTGGTTGTTGTATGGAAAACATATACAGGGTGATGCAAAATTCAAACCCATAGTATAAAAATTTTATTTGTTTTTCAAAAAATGAAGAAAGTGCGCCAATTAGCGAATGCGCTGTATGTAGTTCTGAACGGTACACGTCCTTATTCCTCGGTTGTCATTGGTCAGCCATATTGTTATGAGGCAATGAGACATATCATGGAATAAAATCGTTTATATAGTGTAAAATGAATAAAAGAGTACCAAACATGATATGCACAAGATAACTTTCCTTCTACAGTAGGGGGCGCTGCTTGCAGTCAGAATATGAAGAGGGTACAGCTCTTCAATTTGAGCTTTATTACATTAAAATATATTCAGAAGTTTCGGAGATATAGCCTTAAATATACAGTAGTTAGGAAGAATGCACAACAATATAATATATATAAAAATGACATATGTTATATTGTTGAGATGTTGCCTAACAACAGATATATACCAATTAGTTGAGTTTAGAAGAAAAGTGAAGAAATTCGTGTTTGAAGACATACTTTTTCTACTTAGGATGAGTGTCACGTGGTCTCATCAAGACTGCAAGGGTTATATTGCTTCATGTATAACAACAGGTACTATCTTCATTTTTTAAAATTTTTTGTTGTAATGTGTAGATTTTCTTACCATTTTATCATGTTTGCAATTCTTAGGTAGTATATTTGGTTGTTGTATGGAAAACATATACAGGGTGATGCAAAATTCAAACCCATAGTATAAAAATTTTATTTGTTTTTCAAAAAATGAAGAAAGTGCGCCAATTAGCGAATGCGCTGTATGTAGTTCTGAACGGTACATGTCCTTATTCCTCGGTTGTCATTGGTCAGCCATATTGTTATGAGGCAATGAGACATATCATGGAATAAAATCGTTTATATAGTGTAAAATGAATAAAAGAGTACCAAACATGATATGCACAAGATAACTTTCCTTCTACAGTAGGGGGCGCTGCTTGCAGTCAGAATATGAAGAGGGTACAGCTCTTCAATTTGAGCTTTATTACATTAAAATATATTCAGAAGTTTCGGAGATATAGCCTTAAATATACAGTAGTTAGGAAGAATGCACAACAATATAATATATATAAAAATGACATATGTTATATTGTTGAGATGTTGCCTAACAACAGATATATACCAATTAGTTGAGTTTAGAAGAAAAGTGAAGAAATTCGTGTTTGAAGACATACTTTTTCTACTTAGGATGAGTGTCACGTGGTCTCATCAAGACTGCAAGGGTTATATTGCTTCATGTATAACAACAGGTACTATCTTCATTTTTTAAAATTTTTTGTTGTAATGTGTAGATTTTCTTACCATTTTATCATGTTTGCAATTCTTAGGTAGTATATTTGGTTGTTGTATGGAAAACATATACAGGGTGATGCAAAATTCAAACCCATAGTATAAAAATTTTATTTGTTTTTCAAAAAATGAAGAAAGTGCGCCAATTAGCGAATGCGCTGTATGTAGTTCTGAACGGTACATGTCCTTATTCCTCGGTTGTCATTGGTCAGCCATATTGTTATGAGGCAATGAGACATATCATGGAATAAAATCGTTTATATAGTGTAAAATGAATAAAAGAGTACCAAACATGATATGCACAAGATAACTTTCCTTCTACAGTAGGGGGCGCTGCTTGCAGTCAGAATATGAAGAGGGTACAGCTCTTCAATTTGAGCTTTATTTCATTAAAATATATTCAGAAGTTTCGGAGATATAGCCTTAAATATACAGTAGTTAGGAAGAATGCACAACAATATAATATATATAAAAATGACATATGTTATATTGTTGAGATGTTGCCTAACAACAGATATATACCAATTAGTTGAGTTTAGAAGAAAAGTGAAGAAATTCGTGTTTGAAGACATACTTTTTCTACTTAGGATGAGTGTCACGTGGTCTCATCAAGACTGCAAGGGTTATATTGCTTCATGTATAACAACAGGTACTATCTTCATTTTTTAAAGTTTTTTGTTGTAATGTGTAGATTTTCTTACCATTTTATCATGTTTGCAATTCTTAGGTAGTATATTTGGTTGTTGTATGGAAAACATATACAGGGTGATGCAAAATTCAAACCCATAGTATAAAAATTTTATTTGTTTTTCAAAAAATGAAGAAAGTGCGCCAATTAGCGAATGCGCTGTATGTAGTTCTGAACGGTACATGTCCTTATTCCTCGGTTGTCATTGGTCAGCCATATTGTTATGAGGCAATGAGACATATCATGGAATAAAATCGTTTATATAGTGTAAAATGAATAAAAGAGTACCAAACATGATATGCACAAGATAACTTTCCTTCTACAGTAGGGGGCGCTGCTTGCAGTCAGAATATGAAGAGGGTACAGCTCTTCAATTTGAGCTTTATTACATTAAAATATATTCAGAAGTTTCGGAGATATAGCCTTAAATATACAGTAGTTAGGAAGAATGCACAACAATATAATATATATAAAAATGACATATGTTATATTGTTGAGATGTTGCCTAACAACAGATATATACCAATTAGTTGAGTTTAGAAGAAAAGTGAAGAAATTCGTGTTTGAAGACATACTTTTTCTACTTAGGATGAGTGTCACGTGGTCTCATCAAGACTGCAAGGGTTATATTGCTTCATGTATAACAACAGGTACTATCTTCATTTTTTAAAATTTTTTGTTGTAATGTGTAGATTTTCTTACCATTTTATCATGTTTGCAATTCTTAGGTAGTATATTTGGTTGTTGTATGGAAAACATATACAGGGTGATGCAAAATTCAAACCCATAGTATAAAAATTTTATTTGTTTTTCAAAAAATGAAGAAAGTGCGCCAATTAGCGAATGCGCTGTATGTAGTTCTGAACGGTACATGTCCTTATTCCTCGGTTGTCATTGGTCAGCCATATTGTTATGAGGCAATGAGACATATCATGGAATAAAATCGTTTATATAGTGTAAAATGAATAAAAGAGTACCAAACATGATATGCACAAGATAACTTTCCTTCTACAGTAGGGGGCGCTGCTTGCAGTCAGAATATGAAGAGGGTACAGCTCTTCAATTTGAGCTTTATTACATTAAAATATATTCAGAAGTTTCGGAGATATAGCCTTAAATATACAGTAGTTAGGAAGAATGCACAACAATATAATATATATAAAAATGACATATGTTATATTGTTGAGATGTTGCCTAACAACAGATATATACCAATTAGTTGAGTTTAGAAGAAAAGTGAAGAAATTCGTGTTTGAAGACATACTTTTTCTACTTAGGATGAGTGTCACGTGGTCTCATCAAGACTGCAAGGGTTATATTGCTTCATGTATAACAACAGGTACTATCTTCATTTTTTAAAATTTTTTGTTGTAATGTGTAGATTTTCTTACCATTTTATCATGTTTGCAATTCTTAGGTAGTATATTTGGTTGTTGTATGGAAAACATATACAGGGTGATGCAAAATTCAAACCCATAGTATAAAAATTTTATTTGTTTTTCAAAAAATGAAGAAAGTGCGCCAATTAGCGAATGCGCTGTATGTAGTTCTGAACGGTACATGTCCTTATTCCTCGGTTGTCATTGGTCAGCCATATTGTTATGAGGCAATGAGACATATCATGGAATAAAATCGTTTATATAGTGTAAAATGAATAAAAGAGTACCAAACATGATATGCACAAGATAACTTTCCTTCTACAGTAGGGGGCGCTGCTTGCAGTCAGAATATGAAGAGGGTACAGCTCTTCAATTTGAGCTTTATTTCATTAAAATATATTCAGAAGTTTCGGAGATATAGCCTTAAATATACAGTAGTTAGGAAGAATGCACAACAATATAATATATATAAAAATGACATATGTTATATTGTTGAGATGTTGCCTAACAACAGATATATACCAATTAGTTGAGTTTAGAAGAAAAGTGAAGAAATTCGTGTTTGAAGACATACTTTTTCTACTTAGGATGAGTGTCACGTGGTCTCATCAAGACTGCAAGGGTTATATTGCTTCATGTATAACAACAGGTACTATCTTCATTTTTTAAAGTTTTTTGTTGTAATGTGTAGATTTTCTTACCATTTTATCATGTTTGCAATTCTTAGGTAGTATATTTGGTTGTTGTATGGAAAACATATACAGGGTGATGCAAAATTCAAACCCATAGTATAAAAATTTTATTTGTTTTTCAAAAAATGAAGAAAGTGCGCCAATTAGCGAATGCGCTGTATGTAGTTCTGAACGGTACATGTCCTTATTCCTCGGTTGTCATTGGTCAGCCATATTGTTATGAGGCAATGAGACATATCATGGAATAAAATCGTTTATATAGTGTAAAATGAATAAAAGAGTACCAAACATGATATGCACAAGATAACTTTCCTTCTACAGTAGGGGGCGCTGCTTGCAGTCAGAATATGAAGAGGGTACAGCTCTTCAATTTGAGCTTTATTACATTAAAATATATTCAGAAGTTTCGGAGATATAGCCTTAAATATACAGTAGTTAGGAAGAATGCACAACAATATAATATATATAAAAATGACATATGTTATATTGTTGAGATGTTGCCTAACAACAGATATATACCAATTAGTTGAGTTTAGAAGAAAAGTGAAGAAATTCGTGTTTGAAGACATACTTTTTCTACTTAGGATGAGTG